>NW_027441336.1:0-28220 GCF_949628215.1 Phalacrocorax aristotelis | reverse complement strand
GGATCCGGCCCGGTTTTTCCGCGGCACGCCGTTTCCGGCCCGGTTTTTCCGCGGCACGCCGTTTCGGAGGCCGGATCCGGCCCGGTTTTTCCGCGGCACGCCGTTTCCGGCCCGGTTTTTCCGCGGCACGCCGTTTCGGAGGCCGGATCCGGCCCGGTTTTTTCCGCGGCACGCCGTTTCCGGCCCGGTTTTTCCGCGGCACGCCGTTTCGGAGGCCGGATCCGGCCCGGTTTTTCCGCGGCACGCCGTTTCCGGCCCGGTTTTTCCGCGGCACGCCGTTTCGGAGGCCGGGATCCGGCCCGGTTTTTCCGCGGCACGCCGTTTCCGGCCCGGTTTTTTCCGCGGCACGCCGTTTCGGAGGCCGGATCCGGCCCGGTTTTTCCGCGGCACGCCGTTTCCGGCCCGGTTTTTCCGCGGCACGCCGTTTCGGAGGCCGGATCCGGCCCGGTTTTTCCGCGGCACGCCGTTTCCGGCCCGGTTTTTCCGCGGGCACGCCGTTTCGGAGGCCGGATCCGGCCCGGTTTTTCCGCGGCACGCCGTTTCCGGCCCGGTTTTTCCGCGGCACGCCGTTTCGGAGGCCGGATCCGGCCCGGTTTTTCCGCGGCACGCCGTTTTCGGAGGTCGGATCCGCCCGGTTTTTCCGCGGCACGCCGTTTCCGGCCCGGTTTTTCCGCGGCACGCCGTTTCGGAGGCCGGATCCGGCCCGGTTTTTCCGCGGCACGCCGTTTCCGGCCCGGTTTTTCCGCCGCACGCCGTTTCGGAGGCCGGATCCGGCCCGGTTTTTCCGCGGCACGCCGTTTCGGAGGCTGGATCCGGCCCGGTTTTTCCGCGGCACGCCGTTTCCGGCCCGGTTTTTCCGCGGCACGCCATTTCGGAGGCCGGATCCGGCCCGGTTTTTTCCGCGGCACGCCGATCCGGCCCGGTTTTTTCCGCGGCACGCCGTTTCGGAGGCCGGATCCGGCCCGGTTTTTTCCGCGGCACGCCGTTTCCGGCCCGGTTTTTTCCGCGGCACGCCGTTTCGGAGGCCGGATCGGGCCCGGTTTTTCCGCAGCATGCCGTTTCGGAGGCCGGATCCGGCCCGGTTTTTCCGCGGCACGCCGTTTCCGGCCCGGTTTTTCCGCGGCACGCCGTTTTCGGAGGCCGGATCCGGCCCGGTTTTTTCCGCGGCAAGCCGTTTCCGGCCCGGTTTTTTCCGCGGCACGCCGTTTCCGGCCCGGTTTTTCCGCGGCACGCCATTTCGGAGGCCGGATCTGGCCCGGTTTTTCCGCGGCACGCTGTTTCGGAGGCCGGATCCGGCCCGTTTTTTCCGCGGCACGCCGTTTCCGGCCCGGTTTTTTCCGCGGCACGCCGTTTCGGAGGCCGGATCCGGCCCGGTTTTACCGCGACACGCCGTTTCCGGCCCGGTTTTTCCGCGGCACGCCGTTTCGGAGGCCGGATCCGGCCCGGTTTTTCCGCGGCACGCCGTTTACGGCCCGGTTTTTCCGTGGCACGCCGTTTCGGAGGCCGGATCTGGCCCGGTTTTTCCGCGGCACGCCGTTTCCGGCCCGGTTTTTCCGCGGCACGCCGTTTCGGAGGCCGGATCCGGCCCGGTTTTTCCGCGGCACGTCGTTTCCGGCCCGGTTTTTTCCGTGGCACGCCGTTTCGGAGGCCGGATCCGGCCCGGTTTTTCCGCGGCACGCCGTTTCGGAGGCCGGATCCGGCCCGGTTTTTCCGCGGCACGCCGTTTCCGGCCCGGTTTTTTCCGCGGCACGCCATTTCGGAGGCCGGATCCGGCCCGGTTTTTCCGCGGCACGCCGTTTCCGGCCCGGTTTTTTTCCGCGGCACGCCGTTTCGGAGGCCGGATCCGGCCCGGTTTTTCCGCAGCACGCCGTTTCCGGCCCGGTTTTTCCGCGGCACGCCGTTTCCGGCCCGGTGTTTCCGTGGCACGCCGTTTCGGAGGCCGGATCCGGCCCGGTTTTTCCGCGGCACGCCGTTTCGGAGGCCGGATCCGGCCCGGTTTTTCCGCGGCACGCCGTTTCCGGCCCGGTTTTTTTCCGCGGCACGGCGTTTCGGAGGCCGGATCCGGCCCGGTTTTACCGCGACACGCCGTTTCCGGCCGGTTTTTCCGCGGCACCGCCGTTTCGGAGGCCGGATCCGGCCCGGTTTTTCCGCGGCACACCGTTTCCGGCCCGGTTTTTTCCGCGGCACGCCGTTTCGGAGGCCGGATCCGGCCCGGTTTTTCTGCGGCACGCCGTTTCGGAGGCCGGATCCGCCCGGTTTTTCCGTGGCACGCCGTTTCCGGCCCGGTTTTTTCCGCGGCACGCCGTTTCGGAGGCCGGATCCGGCCCGGTTTTTCCGCGGCACGCCGTTTCGGAGGCCGGATCCGGCCCGGTTTTTCCGCGGCACGCCGTTTTCGGCCCGGTTTTTCCGCGGCACGCCGTTTCGGAGGCCGGATCCGGCCCGGTTTTTCCGCGGCACGCCGTTTCCGGCCCGGTTTTTCCGCGGCACGCCGTTTCGGAGGCCGGATCCGGCCCGGTTTTTTCCGTGGCACGCCGTTTCCGGCCCGGTTTTTCCACGGCACGCCGTTTCGGAGGCCGGATCTGGCCCGATTTTTCCGCGGCACGCCGTTTCGGAGGCTGGATCCGGCCCGGTTTTTCCACGGCACGCCGTTTCCGGCCCGGTTTTTTCCGCCGCACGCCGTTTCGGAGGCCGGATCCGGCCCGGTTTTTTCCGCGGCAAGCCGTTTCCGGCCCGGTTTTTCCGCGGCACGCCGTTTCCGGCCCGGTTTTTTCCGCGGCACGCCGTTTCGGAGGCCGGATCCGGCCCGGTTTTACCGCGACACGCCGTTTCCGGCCCGGTTTTTCCGCGGCACGCCGTTTCGGAGGCCGGATCCGGCCCGGTTTTTCCGCGGCACGCCGTTTCGGAGGCCGGATCCGGCCCGGTTTTTTCTGCGGCACGCCGTTTCGGAGGCCGGATCCGGCCCGGTTTTTCCGCAGCACGCCGTTTCCGGCCCGGTTTTTCCGCGGCACGCCGTTTCGGAGGCCGGATCCGGCCCGGTTTTTCCGCGGCACGCCGTTTCCGGCCCGGTTTTTCCGCGGCACGCCGTTTCGGAGGCCGGATCCGGCCCGGTTTTTCCGCGGCACGCCGTTTCCGGCCCGGTTTTTTCCGCGGCACGCCGTTTCGGAGGCCGGATCCGGCCCGGTTTTTCCGCGGCACGCCGTTTCCGGCCCGGTTTTTTCCGCGGCACGCCGTTTCGGAGGCCGGATCCGGCCCGGTTTTTCCACAGCACGCCGTTTCCCGGCCCGGTTTTTCCGCGGCACGCCGTTTCGGAGGCCGGATCCGGCCCGGTTTTTCCGCGGCACGCCGTTTCCGGCCCGGTTTTTCCGCGGCACGCCGTTTCGGAGGCCGGATCCGGCCCGGTTTTTCCGCGGCACGCCGTTTCCGGCCCGGTTTTTTCCGCGGCACGCCGTTTCGGAGGCCGGATCCGGCCCGGTTTTTCCGCGGCACGCCGTTTCGGAGGTCGGATCCGGCCCGGTTTTTCCGCGGCACGCCGTTTCCGGCCCGGTTTTTTCCGCGGCACGCCGTTTCGGAGGCCGGATCCGGCCCGGTTTTTCCGCGGCACGCCGTTTCCGGCCCGGTTTTTTCCGCCGCACGCCGTTTCGGAGGCCGGATCCGGCCCGGTTTTTCCGCGGCACGCCGTTTCGGAGGCTGGATCCGGCCCGGTTTTTCCGCGGCACGCCGTTTCCGGCCCGGTTTTTCCGCGGCACGCCATTTCGGAGGCCGGATCCGGCCCGGTTTTTCCGCGGCACGCCGGATCCGGCCCGGTTTTTCCGCGGCACGCCGTTTCGGAGGCCGGATCCGGCCCGGTTTTTCCGCGGCACGCCGTTTCCGGCCCGGTTTTTTCCGCGGCACGCCGTTTCGGAGGCCGGATCTGGCCCGGTTTTTTCCGCGGCATGCCGTTTCGGAGGCCGGATCCGGCCCGGTTTTTCCGCGGCACGCCGTTTCCGGCCCGGTTTTTTCCGCGGCACGCCGTTTCGGAGGCCGGATCCGGCCCGGTTTTTCCGCGGCAAGCCGTTTCCGGCCCGGTTTTTTCCGCGGCACGCCGTTTCCGGCCCGGTTTTTTCCGCGGCACGCCATTTCGGAGGCCGGATCTGGCCCGGTTTTTCCGCGGCACGCTGTTTCGGAGGCCGGATCCGGCCCGTTTTTTTCCGCGGCACGCCGTTTCCGGCCCGGTTTTTCCGCGGCACGCCGTTTCGGAGGCCGGATCCGGCCCGGTTTTACCGCGACACGCCGTTTCCGGCCCGGTTTTTTCCGCGGCACGCCGTTTCGGAGGCCGGATCCGGCCCGGTTTTTCCGCGGCACGCCGTTTACGGCCCGGTTTTTCCGTGGCACGCCGTTTCGGAGGCCGGATCTGGCCCGGTTTTTCCGCGGCACGCCGTTTCCGGCCCGGTTTTTCCGCGGCACGCCGTTTCGGAGGCCGGATCCGGCCCGGTTTTTTCCGCGGCACGTCGTTTCCGGCCCGGTTTTTTTCCGTGGCACGCCGTTTCGGAGGCCGGATCCGGCCCGGTTTTTCCGCGGCACGCCGTTTCGGAGGCCGGATCCGGCCCGGTTTTTCCGCGGCACGCCGTTTCCGGCCCGGTTTTTTCCGCGGCACGCCATTTCGGAGGCCGGATCCGGCCCGGTTTTTCCGCGGCACGCCGTTTCCGGCCCGGTTTTTTCCGCGGCACGCCGTTTCGGAGGCCGGATCCGGCCCGGTTTTTCCGCAGCACGCCGTTTCCGGCCCGGTTTTTCCGCGGCACGCCGTTTCCGGCCCGGTGTTTCCGTGGCACGCCGTTTCGGAGGCCGGATCCGGCCCGGTTTTTCCGCGGCACGCCGTTTCGGAGGCCGGATCCGGCCCGGTTTTTCCGCGGCACGCCGTTTCCGGCCCGGTTTTTTCCGCGGCACGCCGTTTCGGAGGCCGGATCCGGCCCGGTTTTACCGCGACACGCCGTTTCCGGCCCGGTTTTTCCGCGGCACGCCGTTTCGGAGGCCGGATCCGGCCCGGTTTTTCCGCGGCACACCGTTTCCGGCCCGGTTTTTTCCGCGGCACGCCGTTTCGGAGGCCGGATCCGGCCCGGTTTTTTCCGCGGCACGCCGTTTCGGAGGCCGGATCCGTCCCGGTTTTTCCGCGGCACGCCGTTTTCGGCCCGTTTTTTTCCGCGGCACGCCGTTTCGGAGGCCGGATCCGGCCCGGTTTTTCCGCGGCACGCCGTTTCCGGCCCGGTTTTTTCCGCGGCACGCCGTTTCGGAGGCCGGATCCGGCCCGGTTTTTTCCGTGGCACGCCGTTTCCGGCCCGGTTTTTCCACGGCACGCCGTTTCGGAGGCCGGATCTGGCCCGATTTTTCCGCGGCACGCCGTTTCGGAGGCTGGATCCGGCCCGGTTTTTCCACGGCACGCCGTTTCCGGCCCGGGTTTTTCCGCCGCACGCCGTTTCGGAGGCCGGATCCGGCCCGGTTTTTCCGCGGCAAGCCGTTTCCGGCCCGGTTTTTTCCGCGGCACGCCGTTTCCGGCCCGGTTTTTTCCGCGGCACGCCGTTTCGGAGGCCGGATCCGGCCCGGTTTTACCGCGACACGCCGTTTCCGGCCCGGTTTTTTCCGCGGCACGCCGTTTCGGAGGCCGGATCCGGCCCGGTTTTTTCCGCGGCACGCCGTTTCGGAGGCCGGATCCGGCCCGGTTTTTCTGCGGCACGCCGTTTCGGAGGCCGGATCCGGCCCGGTTTTTCCGCGGCACGCCGTTTCCGGCCCGGTTTTTCCGCGGCACGTCATTTCGGAGGCCGGATCTGGCCCGGTTTTTCCGCGGTACGCCGTTTCCGGCCCGGTTTTTCCGCGGCACGCTGTTTCGGAGGCCGGATCCGGCCCGGTTTTTCCGCGGCACGCCGTTTCCGGCCCGGTTTTTCCGCGGCACGCCGTTTCCGGCCCGGTTTTTCCGTGGCACGCCGTTTCGGAGGCCGGATCCGTCCCGGTTTTTCCGCGGCACGCCGTTTCGGAGGCCGGATCCGGCCCGGTTTTTCCGCGGCACGCCGTTTCCGGCCCGGTTTTTCCGCGGCACGCCGTTTCGGAGGCCGGATCCGGCCCGGTTTTACCGCGACACGCCGTTTCCGGCCCGGTTTTTTCTGCGGCACGCCGTTTCGGAGGCCGGATCCGGCCCGGTTTTTCCGCGGCACGCCGTCTCCGGCCCGGTTTTTCCACGGCACGCCGTTTCGGAGGCCGGATCCGGCCCGGTTTTTCCGCGGCACGCCGTTTCCGGCCCGGTTTTTCCGCGGCACGCCGTTTCGGAGGCCGGATCCGGCCCGGTTTTTCCGCGGCACGCCGTTTCCGGCCCGGTTTTCCCGCGGCACGCCGTTTCGGAGGCCGGATCTGGCCCGGTTTTTCCGCGGCACGCCGTTTCGGAAGCCGGATCCGGCCCGGTTTTTCCGCGGCACGCCGTTTCGGAGGCCGGATCCGGCCCGGTTTTTCCGTGGCACGCCGTTTCCGGCCCGTTTTTTCCACGGCACGCCGTTTCGGAGGCCGGATCCGGCCCGGTTTTTCCGCGGCACGCCGTTTCGGAGGCCGGATCCGGCCCGGTTTTTCCGCGGCACGCCGTTTCCGGCCCGGTTTTTCCGCCGCACGCCGTTTCGGAGGCCGGATCCGGCCCGGTTTTTCCGCAGCACGCCGTTTCCGGCCCGGTTTTTTCCGCGGCACGCCGTTTCCGGCCCGGTTTTTCCACGGCACGCCATTTCGGAGGCCGGATCTGGCCCAGTTTTTCCGCGGCACGCCGTTTCGGAGGCCGGATCCGGCCCGGTTTTTCCGCGGCACGCCGTTTCCGGCCCGGTTTTTTCCGCGGCACGCCGTTTCCGGCCCGGTTTTTCCGTGGCACGCCGTTTCGGAGGCCGGATCCGGCCCGGTTTTTCCGCGGCACGCCGTTTCGGAGGCCGGATCCGGCCCGGTTTTTCCGCGGCACGCCGTCTCCGGCCCGGTTTTTCCGCGGCACGCCGTTTCGGAGGCCGGATCCGGCCCGGTTTTTCCGCGGCACGCCGTTTCCTGCCCGGTTTTTCCGCGGCACGCCGTTTCGGAGGCCGGATCCGGCCCGGTTTTTCCGCGGCACGCCGTTTCGGAGGCCGGATCTGGCCCGGTTTTTCCGCGGCACGCCGTTTCGGAAGCCGGATCCGGCCCGGTTTTTCCGCGGCACGCCGTTTCGGAGGCCGGATCCGGCCCGGTTTTTCCGTGGCACGCCGTTTCCGGCCCGGTTTTTCCGTGGCACGCCGTTTCGGAGGCCGGATCCGGCCCGGTTTTTCTGCGGCACGCCGTTTCGGAGGCCGGATCCGGCCCGGTTTTTCCGCGGCACGCCGTTTCCGGCCCGGTTTTTCCGCCGCACGCCGTTTCGGAGGCCGGATCCGGCCCGGTTTTTCCGCGGCAAGCCGTTTCCGGCCCGGTTTTTTCCGCGGCACGCCGTTTCCGGCCCGGTTTTTTCCGCGGCACGCCATTTCGGAGGCCGGATCTGGCCCAGTTTTTCCGCGGCACGCCGTTTCGGAGGCCGGATCCGGCCCGGTTTTTCCGCGGCACGTCGTTTCCGGCCCGGTTTTTCCGCGGCACGCCGTTTCGGAGGCCGGATCCGGCCCGGTTTTTCCGCGGCACGCCGTTTCGGAGGCCGGATCCGGCCCGGTTTTTCCGCGGCACGCCGTTTCCGGCCTGGTTTTTCCGCGGCACGCCGTTTCGGAGGCCGGATCTGGCCCGGTTTTTCCGCGGCACGCCGTTTCCGGCCCGGTTTTTTCCGCCGCACGCCGTTTCGGAGGCCGGATCCGGCCCGGTTTTTCCGCAGCACGCCGTTTCCGGCCCGGTTTTTCCGCGGCACGCCGTTTCCGGCCCGGTTTTTCCGTGGCACGCCGTTTCGGAGGCCGGATCCGGCCCGGTTTTTCCGCGGCACGCCGTTTCCGGCCCGGTTTTTCCGCGGCACGCCGTTTCGGAGGCCGGATCCGGCCCGGTTTTTCCGCGGCACGTCGTTTCCGGCCCGGTTTTTCCGTGGCACGCCGTTTCGGAGGCCGGACCCGGCCCGGTTTTTCCGCGGCACGCCGTTTCCGGCCCGGTTTTTCCGCGGCACGCCGTTTCGAGGCCGGATCCGGCCCGGTTTTTCCGCGGCACGCCGTTTCGGAGGCCGGATCCGGCCCGGTTTTTCCGCGGCACGCCGTTTCCGGCCCGGTTTTTTCCGCGGCACGCCATTTCGGAGGCCGGATCCGGCCCCATTTTTCCGCGGCACGCCGTTTCCGGCCCGGTTTTTCCGCGGCACGCCGTTTCGGAGGCTGGATCCGGCCCGGTTTTTCCGCGGCACGCCGTTTCCGGCCCGGTTTTTTCCGCCGCACGCCGTTTCGGAGGCCGGATCCGGCCCGGTTTTTCCGCGGCAAGCCGTTTCCGGCCCGGTTTTTCCGCGGCACGCCGTTTCCGGCCCGGTTTTTTCCGCGGCACGCCGTTTCGGAGGCCGGATCCGGCCCGGTTTTTCTGCGGCACGCCGTTTTGGAGGCCGGATCCGGCCCGGTTTTTCTGCGGCACGCCGTTTCCGGCCCGGTTTTTCCGCGGCACGCCATTTCGGAGGCCGGATCCGGCCCGGTTTTTTCCGCGGCACGCCGTTTCCGGCCCGGTTTTTTCCGCGGCACGCCGTTTCAGAGGCCGGATCCGGCCCGGTTTTTCCGCGGCACGCCGTTTCCGGCCCGGTTTTTTCCGCGGCACGTCATTTCGGAGGCCGGATCTGGCCCGGTTTTTCCGCGGCACGCCGTTTCCGGCCCGGTTTTTCCGCGGCACGCCGTTTCGGAGGCCGGATCCGGCCCGGTTTTTCCGCGGCACGCCGTTTCCGGCCCGGTTTTTCCGCGGCACGCCGTTTCGGAGGCCGGATCCGGCCCGGTTTTTTCCGCGGCACGCCGTTTCCGGCCCGGTTTTCCCGCGGCACGCCGTTTCGGAGGCCGGATCTGGCCCGGTTTTTCCGCGGCACGCCGTTTCGTAAGCCGGATCCGGCCCGGTTTTTCCGCGGCACGCCGTTTCGGAGGCCGGATCCGGCCCGGTTTTTCCGTGGCACGCCGTTTCCGGCCCGTTTTTTCCACGGCACGCCGTTTCGGAGGCCGGATCCGGCCCGGTTTTTCCGCGGCACGCCGTTTCGGAGGCCGGATCCGGCCCGGTTTTTCCGCGGCACGCCGTTTCCGGCCCGGTTTTTTCCGCCGCACGCCGTTTCGGAGGCCGGATCCGGCCCGGTTTTTCCGCAGCACGCCGTTTCCGGCCCGGTTTTTCCGCGGCACGCCGTTTCCGGCCCGGTTTTTCCACGGCACGCCATTTCGGAGGCCGGATCTGGCCCAGTTTTTCCGCGGCACGCCGTTTCGGAGGCCGGATCCGGCCCGGTTTTTCCGCGGCACGCCGTTTCCGGCCCGGTTTTTCCGCGGCACGCCGTTTCCGGCCCGGTTTTTTCCGTGTCACGCCGTTTCGGAGGCCCGATCCGGCCCGGTTTTTCCGCGGCACGCCGTTTCGGAGGCCGGATCCGGCCCGGTTTTTCCGCGGCACGCCGTCTCCGGCCCGGTTTTTTCCGCGGCACGCCGTTTCGGAGGCCGGATCCGGCCCGGTTTTTCCGCGGCACGCCGTTTCCTGCCCGGTTTTTCCGCGGCACGCCGTTTCGGAGGCCGGATCCGGCCCGGTTTTTCCGCGGCACGCCGTTTCGGAGGCCGGATCTGGCCCGGTTTTTCCGCGGCACGCCGTTTCGGAAGCCGGATCCGGCCCGGTTTTTCCGCGGCACGCCGTTTCGGAGGCCGGATCCGGCCCGGTTTTTCCGTGGCACGCCGTTTCCGGCCCGGTTTTTCCGTGGCACGCCGTTTCGGAGGCCGGATCCAGCCCGGTTTTTCTGCGGCACGCCGTTTCGGAGGCCGGATCCGGCCCGGTTTTTCCGCGGCACGCCGTTTCCGGCCCGGTTTTTCCGCCGCACGCCGTTTCGGAGGCCGGATCCGGCCCGGTTTTTCCGCGGCAAGCCGTTTCCGGCCCGGTTTTTTCCGCGGCACGCCGTTTCCGGCCCGGTTTTTCCGCGGCACGCCATTTCGGAGGCCGGATCTGGCCCAGTTTTTCCGCGGCACGCCGTTTCAGAGGCCGGATCCGGCCCGGTTTTTCCGCGGCACGTCGTTTCCGGCCCGGTTTTTCCGCGGCACGCCGTTTCGGAGGCCGGATCCGGCCCGGTTTTTCCGCGGCACGCCGTTTCGGAGGCCGGATCCGGCCCGGTTTTTCCGCGGCACGCCGTTTCCGGCCTGGTTTTTCCGCGGCACGCCGTTTCGGAGGCCGGATCTGGCCCGGTTTTTTCCGCGGCACGCCGTTTCCGGCCCGGTTTTTCCGCCGCACGCCGTTTCGGAGGCCGGATCCGGCCCGGTTTTTCCGCAGCACGCCGTTTCCGGCCCGGTTTTTCCGCGGCACGCCGTTTCCGGCCCGGTTTTTTCCGTGGCACGCCGTTTCGGAGGCCGGATCCGGCCCGGTTTTTCCGCGGCACGCCGTTTCCGGCCCGGTTTTTTCCGCGGCACGCCGTTTCGGAGGCCGGATCCGGCCCGGTTTTTCCGCGGCACGTCGTTTCCGGCCCGGTTTTTCCGTGGCACGCCGTTTCGGAGGCCGGACCCGGCCCGGTTTTTCCGCGGCACGCCGTTTCCGGCCCGGTTTTTCCGCGGCACGCCGTTTCGAGGCCGGATCCGGCCCGGTTTTTCCGCGGCACGCCGTTTCGGAGGCCGGATCTGGCCCGGTTTTTCCGCGGCACGCCGTTTCCGGCCCGGTTTTTCCGCGGCACGCCATTTCGGAGGCCGGATCCGGCCCCATTTTTCCGCGGCACGCCGTTTCCGGCCCGGTTTTTCCGCGGCACGCCGTTTCGGAGGCTGGATCCGGCCCGGTTTTTCCGCGGCACGCCGTTTCCGGCCCGGTTTTTTCCGCCGCACGCCGTTTCGGAGGCCGGATCCGGCCCGGTTTTTCCGCGGCAAGCCGTTTCCGGCCCGGTTTTTCCGCGGCACGCCGTTTCCGGCCCGGTTTTTTCCGCGGCACGCCGTTTCGGAGGCCGGACCCGGCCCGGTTTTTTCCGCGGCACGCCGTTTCCGGCCCGGTTTTTCCGCGGCACGCCGTTTCGAGGCCGGATCCGGCCCGGTTTTTCCGCGGCACGCCGTTTCGGAGGCCGGATCTGGCCCGGTTTTTCCGCGGCACGCCGTTTCCGGCCCGGTTTTTCCGCGGCACGCCATTTCGGAGGCCGGATCCGGCCCCATTTTTCCGCGGCACGCCGTTTCCGGCCCGGTTTTTTCCGCGGCACGCCGTTTCGGAGGCTGGATCCGGCCCGGTTTTTCCGCGGCACGCCGTTTCCGGCCCGGTTTTTTCCGCCGCACGCCGTTTCGGAGGCCGGATCCGGCCCGGTTTTTCCGCGGCAAGCCGTTTCCGGCCCGGTTTTTCCGCGGCACGCCGTTTCCGGCCCGGTTTTTTCCGCGGCACGCCGTTTCGGAGGCCGGATCCGGCCCGGTTTTTTCCGCGGCACGCCGTTTCGGAGGCCGGATCCGGCCCGGTTTTTCTGCGGCACGCCGTTTCCGGCCCGGTTTTTCCGCGGCACGCCATTTCGGAGGCCGGATCCGGCCCGGTTTTTCCGCGGCACGCCGTTTCCGGCCCGGTTTTTCCGCGGCACGCCGTTTCAGAGGCCGGATCCGGCCCGGTTTTTCCGCGGCACGCCGTTTCCGGCCCGGTTTTTCCGCGGCACGTCATTTCGGAGGCCGGATCTGGCCCGGTTTTTCCGCGGCACGCCGTTTCCGGCCCGGTTTTTTCCGCGGCACGCCGTTTCGGAGGCCGGATCCGGCCCGGTTTTTTCCGCGGCACGCCGTTTCCGGCCCGGTTTTTCCGCGGCACGCCGTTTCGGAGGCCGGATCCGGCCCGGTTTTTCCGCGGCACGCCGTTTCCGGCCCGGTTTTCCCGCGGCACGCCGTTTCGGAGGCCGGATCTGGCCCGGTTTTTCCGCGGCACGCCGTTTCGTAAGCCGGATCCGGCCCGGTTTTTCCGCGGCACGCCGTTTCGGAGGCCGGATCCGGCCCGGTTTTTCCGTGGCACGCCGTTTCCGGCCCGTTTTTTCCACGGCACGCCGTTTCGGAGGCCGGATCCGGCCCGGTTTTTCCGCGGCATGCCGTTTCGGAGGCCGGATCCGGCCCGGTTTTTCCGCGGCACGCCGTTTCCGGCCCGGTTTTTCCGCCGCACGCCGTTTCGGAGGCCGGATCCGGCCCGGTTTTTCCGCAGCACGCCGTTTCCGGCCCGGTTTTTTCCGCGGCACGCCGTTTCCGGCCCGGTTTTTCCACGGCACGCCATTTCGGAGGCCGGATCTGGCCCAGTTTTTCCGCGGCACGCCGTTTCGGAGGCCGGATCCGGCCCGGTTTTTCCGCGGCACGCCGTTTCCGGCCCGGTTTTTCCGCGGCACGCCGTTTCCGGCCCGGTTTTTTCCGTGTCACGCCGTTTCGGAGGCCCGATCCGGCCCGGTTTTTCCGCGGCACGCCGTTTCGGAGGCCGGATCCGGCCCGGTTTTTCCGCGGCACGCCGTCTCCGGCCCGGTTTTTCCGCGGCACGCCGTTTCGGAGGCCGGATCCGGCCCGGTTTTTCCGCGGCACGCCGTTTCCTGCCCGGTTTTTCCGCGGCACGCCGTTTCGGAGGCCGGATCCGGCCCGGTTTTTCCGCGGCACGCCGTTTCGGAGGCCGGATATGGCCCGGTTTTTTCCGCGGCACGCCGTTTCGGAAGCCGGATCCGGCCCGGTTTTTCCGCGGCACGCCGTTTCGGAGGCCGGATCCGGCCCGGTTTTTCCGTGGCACGCCGTTTCCGGCCCGGTTTTTCCGTGGCACGCCGTTTCGGAGGCCGGATCCAGCCCGGTTTTTCTGCGGCACGCCGTTTCGGAGGCCGGATCCGGCCCGGTTTTTCCGCGGCACGCCGTTTCCGGCCCGGTTTTTCCGCCGCACGCCGTTTCGGAGGCCGGATCCGGCCCGGTTTTTCCGCGGCAAGCCGTTTCCGGCCCGGTTTTTCCGCGGCACGCCGTTTCCGGCCCGGTTTTTCCGCGGCACGCCATTTCGGAGGCCGGATCTGGCCCAGTTTTTCCGCGGCACGCCGTTTCAGAGGCCGGATCCGGCCCGGTTTTTCCGCGGCACGTCGTTTCCGGCCCGGTTTTTCCGCGGCACGCCGTTTCGGAGGCCGGATCCGGCCCGGTTTTTCCGCGGCACGCCGTTTCGGAGGCCGGATCCGGCCCGGTTTTTCCGCGGCACGCCGTTTCCGGCCTGGTTTTTCCGCGGCACGCCGTTTCGGAGGCCGGATCTGGCCCGGTTTTTCCGCGGCACGCCGTTTCCGGCCCGGTTTTTCCGCCGCACGCCGTTTCGGAGGCCGGATCCGGCCCGGTTTTTCCGCAGCACGCCGTTTCCGGCCCGGTTTTTCCGCGGCACGCCGTTTCCGGCCCGGTTTTTCCGTGGCACGCCGTTTCGGAGGCCGGATCCGGCCCGGTTTTTCCGCGGCACGCCGTTTCCGGCCCGGTTTTTCCGCGGCACGCCGTTTCGGAGGCCGGATCCGGCCCGGTTTTTCCGCGGCACGTCGTTTCCGGCCCGGTTTTTCCGTGGCACGCCGTTTCGGAGGCCGGACCCGGCCCGGTTTTTCCGCGGCACGCCGTTTCCGGCCCGGTTTTTCCGCGGCACGCCGTTTCGAGGCCGGATCCGGCCCGGTTTTTCCGCGGCACGCCGTTTCGGAGGCCGGATCTGGCCCGGTTTTTCCGCGGCACGCCGTTTCCGGCCCGGTTTTTCCGCGGCACGCCATTTCGGAGGCCGGATCCGGCCCCATTTTTCCGCGGCACGCCGTTTCCGGCCCGGTTTTTCCGCGGCACGCCGTTTCGGAGGCTGGATCCGGCCCGGTTTTTCCGCGGCACGCCGTTTCCGGCCCGGTTTTTCCGCCGCACGCCGTTTCGGAGGCCGGATCCGGCCCGGTTTTTCCGCGGCAAGCCGTTTCCGGCCCGGTTTTTCCGCGGCACGCCGTTTCCGGCCCGGTTTTTTCCGCGGCACGCCGTTTCGGAGGCCGGATCCGGCCCGGTTTTTCCGCGGCACGCCGTTTTGGAGGCCGGATCCGGCCCGGTTTTTCTGCGGCACGCCGTTTCCGGCCCGGTTTTTCCGCGGCACGCCATTTCGGAGGCCGGATCCGGCCCGGTTTTTCCGCGGCACGCCGTTTCCGGCCCGGTTTTTCCGCGGCACGCCGTTTCAGAGGCCGGATCCGGCCCGGTTTTTCCGCGGCACGCCGTTTCCGGCCCGGTTTTTTCCGCGGCACGTCATTTCGGAGGCCGGATCTGGCCCGGTTTTTCCGCGGCACGCCGTTTCCGGCCCGGTTTTTCCGCGGCACGCCGTTTCGGAGGCCGGATCCGGCCCGGTTTTTCCGCGGCACGCCGTTTCCGGCCCGGTTTTTCCGCGGCACGCCGTTTCCGGCCCGGTTTTTTCCGCGGCACGCCGTTTCGGAGGCCGGATCCGTCCCGGTTTTTCCGCGGCACGCCGTTTCGGAGGACGGATCCGGCCCGGTTTTTCCGCGGCACGCCGTTTCCGGCCCGGTTTTTCCGCAGCACGCCGTTTCGGAGGCCGGATCCGGCCCGGTTTTACCGCGACACGCCGTTTCCAGCCCGGTTTTTCCGCGGCACGCCGTTTCGGAGGCCGGATCCGGCCCGGTTTTTCCGCGGCACGCCGTCTCCGGCCCGGTTTTTCCGCGGCACGCCGTTTCGGAGGCCGGATCCGGCCCGGTTTTTCCGCGGCACGCCGTTTCCGGCCCGGTTTTTCCGCGGCACGCCGTTTCGGAGGCCGTTTCCGGCCCGGTTTTTCCGCGGCACGCCATTTCGGAGGCCGGATCCGGCCCGGTTTTTCCGCGGCACGCCGTTTCCGGCCCGGTTTTTCCGCGGCACGCCGTTTCGGAGGCCGGATCCGGCCCGGTTTTTCCGCAGCACGCCGTTTCCGGCCCGGTTTTTCCGCGGCACGCCGTTTCCGGCCCGGTGTTTCCGTGGCACGCCGTTTCGGAGGCCGGATCCGGCCCGGTTTTTCCGCGGCACGCCGTTTCGGAGGCCGGATCCGGCCCGGTTTTTCCGCGGCACGCCGTTTCCGGCCCGGTTTTTTCCGCGGCACGGCGTTTCGGAGGCCGGATCCGGCCCGGTTTTACCGCGACACGCCGTTTCCGGCCCGGTTTTTCCGCGGCACGCCGTTTCGGAGGCCGGATCCGGCCCGGTTTTTCCGCGGCACACCGTTTCCGGCCCGGTTTTTCCGCGGCACGCCGTTTCGGAGGCCGGATCCGGCCCGGTTTTTCCGCGGCACGCCGTTTCGGAGGCCGGATCCGTCCCGGTTTTTCCGCGGCACGCCGTTTTCGGCCCGTTTTTTTCCGCGGCACGCCGTTTCGGAGGCCGGATCCGGCCCGGTTTTTCCGCGGCACGCCGTTTCCGGCCCGGTTTTTCCGCGGCACGCCGTTTCGGAGGCCGGATCCGGCCCGGTTTTTCCGTGGCACGCCGTTTCCGGCCCGGTTTTTCCACGGCACGCCGTTTCGGAGGCCGGATCTGGCCCGATTTTTCCGCGGCACGCCGTTTCGGAGGCTGGATCCGGCCCGGTTTTTCCACGGCACGCCGTTTCCGGCCCGGTTTTTCCGCCGCACGCCGTTTCGGAGGCCGGATCCGGCCCGGTTTTTCCGCGGCAAGCCGTTTCCGGCCCGGTTTTTCCGCGGCACGCCGTTTCCGGCCCGGTTTTTTCCGCGGCACGCCGTTTCGGAGGCCGGATCCGGCCCGGTTTTACCGCGACACGCCGTTTCCGGCCCGGTTTTTCCGCGGCACGCCGTTTCGGAGGCCGGATCCGGCCCGGTTTTTCCGCGGCACGCCGTTTCGGAGGCCGGATCCGGCCCGGTTTTTCTGCGGCACGCCGTTTCGGAGGCCGGATCCGGCCCGGTTTTTCCGCGGCACGCCGTTTCCGGCCCGGTTTTTCCGCGGCACGTCATTTCGGAGGCCGGATCTGGCCCGGTTTTTCCGCGGTACGCCGTTTCCGGCCCGGTTTTTTCCGCGGCACGCTGTTTCGGAGGCCGGATCCGGCCCGGTTTTTCCGCGGCACGCCGTTTCCGGCCCGGTTTTTCCGCGGCACGCCGTTTCCGGCCCGGTTTTTCCGTGGCACGCCGTTTCGGAGGCCGGATCCGTCCCGGTTTTTCCGCGGCACGCCGTTTCGGAGGCCGGATCCGGCCCGGTTTTTCCGCGGCACGCCGTTTCCGGCCCGGTTTTTCCGCGGCACGCCGTTTCGGAGGCCGGATCCGGCCCGGTTTTACCGCGACACGCCGTTTCCGGCCCGGTTTTTCTGCGGCACGCCGTTTCGGAGGCCGGATCCGGCCCGGTTTTTCCGCGGCACGCCGTCTCCGGCCCGGTTTTTCCACGGCACGCCGTTTCGGAGGCCGGATCCGGCCCGGTTTTTCCGCGGCACGCCGTTTCCGGCCCGGTTTTTCCGCGGCACGCCGTTTCGGAGGCCGGATCCGGCCCGGTTTTTCCGCGGCACGCCGTTTCCGGCCCGGTTTTCCCGCGGCACGCCGTTTCGGAGGCCGGATCTGGCCCGGTTTTTCCGCGGCACGCCGTTTCGGAAGCCGGATCCGGCCCGGTTTTTCCGCGGCACGCCGTTTCGGAGGCCGGATCCGGCCCGGTTTTTCCGTGGCACGCCGTTTCCGGCCCGTTTTTTCCACGGCACGCCGTTTCGGAGGCCGGATCCGGCCCGGTTTTTCCGCGGCACGCCGTTTCGGAGGCCGGATCCGGCCCGGTTTTTCCGCGGCACGCCGTTTCCGGCCCGGTTTTTCCGCCGCACGCCGTTTCGGAGGCCGGATCCGGCCCGGTTTTTCCGCAGCACGCCGTTTCCGGCCCGGTTTTTCCGCGGCACGCCGTTTCCGGCCCGGTTTTTCCACGGCACGCCATTTCGGAGGCCGGATCTGGCCCAGTTTTTCCGCGGCACGCCGTTTCGGAGGCCGGATCCGGCCCGGTTTTTCCGCGGCACGCCGTTTCCGGCCCGGTTTTTCCGCGGCACGCCGTTTCCGGCCCGGTTTTTCCGTGGCACGCCGTTTCGGAGGCCGGATCCGGCCCGGTTTTTCCGCGGCACGCCGTTTCGGAGGCCGGATCCGGCCCGGTTTTTCCGCGGCACGCCGTCTCCGGCCCGGTTTTTTCCGCGGCACGCCGTTTCGGAGGCCGGATCCGGCCCGGTTTTTCCGCGGCACGCCGTTTCCTGCCCGGTTTTTCCGCGGCACGCCGTTTCGGAGGCCGGATCCGGCCCGGTTTTTCCGCGGCACGCCGTTTCGGAGGCCGGATCTGGCCCGGTTTTTCCGCGGCACGCCGTTTCGGAAGCCGGATCCGGCCCGGTTTTTCCGCGGCACGCCGTTTCGGAGGCCGGATCCGGCCCGGTTTTTCCGTGGCACGCCGTTTCCGGCCCGGTTTTTCCGTGGCACGCCGTTTCGGAGGCCGGATCCGGCCCGGTTTTTCTGCGGCACGCCGTTTCGGAGGCCGGATCCGGCCCGGTTTTTCCGCGGCACGCCGTTTCCGGCCCGGTTTTTTCCGCCGCACGCCGTTTCGGAGGCCGGATCCGGCCCGGTTTTTCCGCGGCAAGCCGTTTCCGGCCCGGTTTTTTCCGCGGCACGCCGTTTCCGGCCCGGTTTTTTCCGCGGCACGCCATTTCGGAGGCCGGATCTGGCCCAGTTTTTCCGCGGCACGCCGTTTCGGAGGCCGGATCCGGCCCGGTTTTTCCGCGGCACGTCGTTTCCGGCCCGGTTTTTTCCGCGGCACGCCGTTTCGGAGGCCGGATCCGGCCCGGTTTTTCCGCGGCACGCCGTTTCGGAGGCCGGATCCGGCCCGGTTTTTCCGCGGCACGCCGTTTCCGGCCTGGTTTTTCCGCGGCACGCCGTTTCGGAGGCCGGATCTGGCCCGGTTTTTCCGCGGCACGCCGTTTCCGGCCCGGTTTTTCCGCCGCACGCCGTTTCGGAGGCCGGATCCGGCCCGGTTTTTCCGCAGCACGCCGTTTCCGGCCCGGTTTTTCCGCGGCACGCCGTTTCCGGCCCGGTTTTTCCGTGGCACGCCGTTTCGGAGGCCGGATCCGGCCCGGTTTTTCCGCGGCACGCCGTTTCCGGCCCGGTTTTTCCGCGGCACGCCGTTTCGGAGGCCGGATCCGGCCCGGTTTTTCCGCGGCACGTCGTTTCCGGCCCGGTTTTTCCGTGGCACGCCGTTTCGGAGGCCGGACCCGGCCCGGTTTTTCCGCGGCACGCCGTTTCCGGCCCGGTTTTTCCGCGGCACGCCGTTTCGAGGCCGGATCCGGCCCGGTTTTTCCGCGGCACGCCGTTTCGGAGGCCGGATCCGGCCCGGTTTTTCCGCGGCACGCCGTTTCCGGCCCGGTTTTTCCGCGGCACGCCATTTCGGAGGCCGGATCCGGCCCCATTTTTCCGCGGCACGCCGTTTCCGGCCCGGTTTTTCCGCGGCACGCCGTTTCGGAGGCTGGATCCGGCCCGGTTTTTCCGCGGCACGCCGTTTCCGGCCCGGTTTTTTCCGCCGCACGCCGTTTCGGAGGCCGGATCCGGCCCGGTTTTTCCGCGGCAAGCCGTTTCCGGCCCGGTTTTTCCGCGGCACGCCGTTTCCGGCCCGGTTTTTTCCGCGGCACGCCGTTTCGGAGGCCGGATCCGGCCCGGTTTTTCTGCGGCACGCCGTTTTGGAGGCCGGATCCGGCCCGGTTTTTCTGCGGCACGCCGTTTCCGGCCCGGTTTTTCCGCGGCACGCCATTTCGGAGGCCGGATCCGGCCCGGTTTTTCCGCGGCACGCCGTTTCCGGCCCGGTTTTTCCGCGGCACGCCGTTTCAGAGGCCGGATCCGGCCCGGTTTTTCCGCGGCACGCCGTTTCCGGCCCGGTTTTTTCCGCGGCACGTCATTTCGGAGGCCGGATCTGGCCCGGTTTTTCCGCGGCACGCCGTTTCCGGCCCGGTTTTTCCGCGGCACGCCGTTTCGGAGGCCGGATCCGGCCCGGTTTTTCCGCGGCACGCCGTTTCCGGCCCGGTTTTTCCGCGGCACGCCGTTTCGGAGGCCGGATCCGGCCCGGTTTTTCCGCGGCACGCCGTTTCCGGCCCGGTTTTCCCGCGGCACGCCGTTTCGGAGGCCGGATCTGGCCCGGTTTTTCCGCGGCACGCCGTTTCGTAAGCCGGATCCGGCCCGGTTTTTCCGCGGCACGCCGTTTCGGAGGCCGGATCCGGCCCGGTTTTTCCGTGGCACGCCGTTTCCGGCCCGTTTTTTCCACGGCACGCCGTTTCGGAGGCCGGATCCGGCCCGGTTTTTCCGCGGCACGCCGTTTCGGAGGCCGGATCCGGCCCGGTTTTTCCGCGGCACGCCGTTTCCGGCCCGGTTTTTCCGCCGCACGCCGTTTCGGAGGCCGGATCCGGCCCGGTTTTTCCGCAGCACGCCGTTTCCGGCCCGGTTTTTCCGCGGCACGCCGTTTCCGGCCCGGTTTTTCCACGGCACGCCATTTCGGAGGCCGGATCTGGCCCAGTTTTTCCGCGGCACGCCGTTTCGGAGGCCGGATCCGGCCCGGTTTTTCCGCGGCACGCCGTTTCCGGCCCGGTTTTTCCGCGGCACGCCGTTTCCGGCCCGGTTTTTCCGTGGCACGCCGTTTCGGAGGCCCGATCCGGCCCGGTTTTTCCGCGGCACGCCGTTTCGGAGGCCGGATCCGGCCCGGTTTTTCCGCGGCACGCCGTCTCCGGCCCGGTTTTTCCGCGGCACGCCGTTTCGGAGGCCGGATCCGGCCCGGTTTTTCCGCGGCACGCCGTTTCCTGCCCGGTTTTTCCGCGGCACGCCGTTTCGGAGGCCGGATCCGGCCCGGTTTTTCCGCGGCACGCCGTTTCGGAGGCCGGATCTGGCCCGGTTTTTCCGCGGCACGCCGTTTCGGAAGCCGGATCCGGCCCGGTTTTTCCGCGGCACGCCGTTTCGGAGGCCGGATCCGGCCCGGTTTTTCCGTGGCACGCCGTTTCCGGCCCGGTTTTTCCGTGGCACGCCGTTTCGGAGGCCGGATCCAGCCCGGTTTTTCTGCGGCACGCCGTTTCGGAGGCCGGATCCGGCCCGGTTTTTCCGCGGCACGCCGTTTCCGGCCCGGTTTTTCCGCCGCACGCCGTTTCGGAGGCCGGATCCGGCCCGGTTTTTCCGCGGCAAGCCGTTTCCGGCCCGGTTTTTCCGCGGCACGCCGTTTCCGGCCCGGTTTTTCCGCGGCACGCCATTTCGGAGGCCGGATCTGGCCCAGTTTTTCCGCGGCACGCCGTTTCAGAGGCCGGATCCGGCCCGGTTTTTCCGCGGCACGTCGTTTCCGGCCCGGTTTTTCCGCGGCACGCCGTTTCGGAGGCCGGATCCGGCCCGGTTTTTCCGCGGCACGCCGTTTCGGAGGCCGGATCCGGCCCGGTTTTTCCGCGGCACGCCGTTTCCGGCCTGGTTTTTCCGCGGCACGCCGTTTCGGAGGCCGGATCTGGCCCGGTTTTTCCGCGGCACGCCGTTTCCGGCCCGGTTTTTCCGCCGCACGCCGTTTCGGAGGCCGGATCCGGCCCGGTTTTTCCGCAGCACGCCGTTTCCGGCCCGGTTTTTCCGCGGCACGCCGTTTCCGGCCCGGTTTTTCCGTGGCACGCCGTTTCGGAGGCCGGATCCGGCCCGGTTTTTCCGCGGCACGCCGTTTCCGGCCCGGTTTTTCCGCGGCACGCCGTTTCGGAGGCCGGATCCGGCCCGGTTTTTCCGCGGCACGTCGTTTCCGGCCCGGTTTTTCCGTGGCACGCCGTTTCGGAGGCCGGACCCGGCCCGGTTTTTCCGCGGCACGCCGTTTCCGGCCCGGTTTTTCCGCGGCACGCCGTTTCGAGGCCGGATCCGGCCCGGTTTTTCCGCGGCACGCCGTTTCGGAGGCCGGATCTGGCCCGGTTTTTCCGCGGCACGCCGTTTCCGGCCCGGTTTTTCCGCGGCACGCCATTTCGGAGGCCGGATCCGGCCCCATTTTTCCGCGGCACGCCGTTTCCGGCCCGGTTTTTCCGCGGCACGCCGTTTCGGAGGCTGGATCCGGCCCGGTTTTTCCGCGGCACGCCGTTTCCGGCCCGGTTTTTCCGCCGCACGCCGTTTCGGAGGCCGGATCCGGCCCGGTTTTTCCGCGGCAAGCCGTTTCCGGCCCGGTTTTTCCGCGGCACGCCGTTTCCGGCCCGGTTTTTCCGCGGCACGCCGTTTCGGAGGCCGGATCCGGCCCGGTTTTTCCGCGGCACGCCGTTTTGGAGGCCGGATCCGGCCCGGTTTTTCTGCGGCACGCCGTTTCCGGCCCGGTTTTTTCCGCGGCACGCCATTTCGGAGGCCGGATCCGGCCCGGTTTTTCCGCGGCACGCCGTTTCCGGCCCGGTTTTTCCGCGGCACGCCGTTTCAGAGGCCGGATCCGGCCCGGTTTTTCCGCGGCACGCCGTTTCCGGCCCGGTTTTTCCGCGGCACGTCATTTCGGAGGCCGGATCTGGCCCGGTTTTTCCGCGGCACGCCGTTTCCGGCCCGGTTTTTCCGCGGCACGCCGTTTCGGAGGCCGGATCCGGCCCGGTTTTTCCGCGGCACGCCGTTTCCGGCCCGGTTTTTCCGCGGCACGCCGTTTCCGGCCCGGTTTTTCCGCGGCACGCCGTTTCGGAGGCCGGATCCGTCCCGGTTTTTCCGCGGCACGCCGTTTCGGAGGACGGATCCGGCCCGGTTTTTCCGCGGCACGCCGTTTCCGGCCCGGTTTTTCCGCAGCACGCCGTTTCGGAGGCCGGATCCGGCCCGGTTTTACCGCGACACGCCGTTTCCAGCCCGGTTTTTCCGCGGCACGCCGTTTCGGAGGCCGGATCCGGCCCGGTTTTTCCGCGGCACGCCGTCTCCGGCCCGGTTTTTCCGCGGCACGCCGTTTCGGAGGCCGGATCCGGCCCGGTTTTTCCGCGGCACGCCGTTTCCGGCCCGGTTTTTCCGCGGCACGCCGTTTCGGAGGCCGGATCCGGCCCGGTTTTTCCGCGGCACGCCGTTTCCGGCCCGGTTTTCCCGCGGCACGCCGTTTCGGAGGCCGGATCCGGCCCGGTTTTACCGCGACACGCCGTTTCCGGCCCGGTTTTTTCCACGGCACGCCGTTTCGGAGGCCGGATCCGGCCCGGTTTTTCCGCGGCACGCCGTTTCGGAGGCCGGATCCGGCCCGGTTTTTCCGCGGCACGCCGTTTCCGGCCCGGTTTTTTCCGCCGCACGCCGTTTCGGAGGCCGGATCCGGCCCGGTTTTTCCGCAGCACGCCGTTTCCGGCCCGGTTTTTCCGCGGCACGCCGTTTCCGGCCCGGTTTTTCCACGGCACGCCATTTCGGAGGCCGGATCTGGCCCAGTTTTTTCCGCGGCACGCCGTTTCGGAGGCCGGATCCGGCCCGGTTTTTCCGCAGCACGCCGTTTCCGGCCCGGTTTTTCCGCGGCACGCCGTTTCCGGCCCGGTTTTTCCGTGGCACGCCGTTTCGGAGGCCGGATCCGGCCCGGTTTTTCCGCGGCACGCCGTTTCGGAGGCCGGATCCGGCCCGGTTTTTTCCGCGGCACGCCGTCTCCGGCCCGGTTTTTTCCGCGGCACGCCGTTTCGGAGGCCGGATCCGGCCCGGTTTTTTCCGCGGCACGCCGTTTCCTGCCCGGTTTTTCCGCGGCACGCCGTTTCGGAGGCCGGATCCGGCCCGGTTTTTTCCGCGGCACGCCGTTTCGGAGGCCGGATCTGGCCCGGTTTTTCCGCGGCACGCCGTTTCGGAAGCCGGATCCGGCCCGGTTTTTCCGCGGCACGCCGTTTCGGAGGCCGGATCCGGCCCGGTTTTTCCGTGGCACGCCGTTTCCGGCCCGGTTTTTCCGTGGCACGCCGTTTCGGAGGCCGGATCCGGCCCGGTTTTTCCGCGGCACGCCGTTTCGGAGGCCGGATCCGGCCCGGTTTTTCCGCGGCACGCCGTTTCCGGCCCGGTTTTTTCCGCCGCACGCCGTTTCGGAGGCCGGATCCGGCCCGGTTTTTCCGCGGCAAGCCGTTTCCGGCCCGGTTTTTCCGCGGCACGCCGTTTCCGGCCCGGTTTTTCCGCGGCACGCCATTTCGGAGGCCGGATCTGGCCCAGTTTTTCCGCGGCACGCCGTTTCGGAGGCCGGATCCGGCCCGGTTTTTCCGCGGCACGTCGTTTCCGGCCCGGTTTTTCCGCGGCACGCCGTTTCGGAGGCCGGATCCGGCCCGGTTTTTCCGCGGCACGCCGTTTCGGAGGCCGGATCCGGCCCGGTTTTTCCGCGGCATGCCGTTTCCGGCCTGGTTTTTCCGCGGCACGCCGTTTCGGAGGCCGGATCTGGCCCGGTTTTTCCGCGGCACGCCGTTTCCGGCCCGGTTTTTCCGCCGCACGCCGTTTCGGAGGCCGGATCTGGCCCGGTTTTTCCGCAGCACGCCGTTTCCGGCCCGGTTTTTCCGCGGCACGCCGTTTCCGGCCCGGTTTTTCCACGGCACGCCATTTCGGAGGCCGGATCTGGCCCAGTTTTTCCGCGGCACGCCGTTTCGGAGGCCGGATCCGGCCCGGTTTTTCCGCAGCACGCCGTTTCCGGCCCGGTTTTTTCCGCGGCACGCCGTTTCCGGCCCGGTTTTTTCCGTGGCACGCCGTTTCGGAGGCCGGATCCGGCCCGGTTTTTCCGCGGCACGCCGTTTCGGAGGCCGGATCCGGCCCGGTTTTTCCGCGGCACGCCGTCTCCGGCCCGGTTTTTCCGCGGCACGCCGTTTCGGAGGCCGGATCCGGCCCGGTTTTTCCGCGGCACGCCGTTTCCTGCCCGGTTTTTTCCGCGGCACGCCGTTTCGGAGGCCGGATCCGGCCCGGTTTTTCCGCGGCACGCCGTTTCGGAGGCCGGATCTGGCCCGGTTTTTCCGCGGCACGCCGTTTCGGAAGCCGGATCCGGCCCGGTTTTTCCGCGGCACGCCGTTTCGGAGGCCGGATCCGGCCCGGTTTTTTCCGTGGCACGCCGTTTCCGGCCCGGTTTTTTCCGTGGCACGCCGTTTCGGGGGCCGGATCCGGCCCGGTTTTTCCGCGGCACGCCGTTTCGGAGGCCGGATCCGGCCCGGTTTTTCCGCGGCACGCCGTTTCCGGCCCGGTTTTTCCGCCGCACGCCGTTTCGGAGGCCGGATCCGGCCCGGTTTTTCCGCGGCAAGCCGTTTCCGGCCCGGTTTTTCCGCGGCACGCCGTTTCCGGCCCGGTTTTTTCCGCGGCACGCCATTTCGGAGGCCGGATCTGGCCCAGTTTTTTCCGCGGCACGCCGTTTCGGAGGCCGGATCCGGCCCGGTTTTTCCGCGGCACGTCGTTTCCGGCCCGGTTTTTCCGCGGCACGCCGTTTCGGAGGCCGGATCCGGCCCGGTTTTTTCCGCGGCACGCCGTTTCGGAGGCCGGATCCGGCCCGGTTTTTCCGCGGCACGCCGTTTCCGGCCTGGTTTTTTCCGCGGCACGCCGTTTCGGAGGCCGGATCTGGCCCGGTTTTTTCCGCGGCACGCCGTTTCCGGCCCGGTTTTTTCCGCCGCACGCCGTTTCGGAGGCCGGATCTGGCCCGGTTTTTTCCGCAGCACGCCGTTTCCGGCCCGGTTTTTCCGCGGCACGCCGTTTCCGGCCCGGTTTTTCCGTGGCACGCCGTTTCGGAGGCCGGATCCGGCCCGGTTTTTCCGCGGCACGCCGTTTCCGGCCCGGTTTTTTCCGCGGCACGCCGTTTCGGAGGCCGGATCCGGCCCGGTTTTTCCGCGGCACGTCGTTTCCGGCCCGGTTTTTTCCGTGGCACGCCGTTTCGGAGGCCGGACCCGGCCCGGTTTTTTCCGCGGCACGCCGTTTCCGGCCCGGTTTTTTCCGCGGCACGCCGTTTCGAGGCCGGATCCGGCCCGGTTTTTCCGCGGCACGCCGTTTCGGAGGCCGGATCCGGCCCGGTTTTTCCGCGGCACGCCGTTTCCGGCCCGGTTTTTCCGCGGCACGCCATTTCGGAGGCCGGATCCGGCCCCATTTTTCCGCGGCACGCCGTTTCCGGCCCGGTTTTTCCGCGGCACGCCGTTTCGGAGCTGGATCTGGCCCGGTTTTTCCGCGGCACGCCGTTTCCGGCCCGGTTTTTCCGCCGCACGCCGTTTCGGAGGCCGGATCCGGCCCGGTTTTTCCGCGGCAAGCCGTTTCCGGCCCGGTTTTTCCGCGGCACGCCGTTTCCGGCCCGGTTTTTTCCGCAGCACGCCGTTTCGGAGGCCGGATCCGGCCCGGTTTTTCCGCGGCACGCCGTTTTGGAGGCCGGATCCGGCCCGGTTTTTCTGCGGCACGCCGTTTCCGGCCCGGTTTTTCCGCGGCACGCCATTTCGGAGGCCGGATCCGGCCCGGTTTTTCCGCGGCACGCCGTTTCCGGCCCGGTTTTTTCCGCGGCACGCCGTTTCAGAGGCCGGATCCGGCCCGGTTTTTCCGCGGCACGCCGTTTCCGGCCCGGTTTTTTCCGCGGCACGTCATTTCGGAGGCCGGATCTGGCCCGGTTTTTCCGCGGCACGCCGTTTCCGGCCCGGTTTTTCCGCGGCACGCCGTTTCGGAGGCCGGATCCGGCCCGGTTTTTCCGCGGCACGCCGTTTCCGGCCCGGTTTTTTCCGCGGCACGCCGTTTCCGGCCCGGTTTTTTCCGCGGCACGTCATTTCGGAGGCCGGATCTGGCCCGGTTTTTCCGCGGCACGCCGTTTCCGGCCCGGTTTTTCCGCGGCACGCCGTTTCGGAGGCCGGATCCGGCCCGGGTTTTTCCGCGGCACGCCGTTTCGGAGGCCGGATCCGGCCCGGTTTTTCCGCGGCACGCCGTCTCCGGCCCGGTTTTTCCGCGGCACGCCGTTTCGGAGGCCGGATCCGGCCCGGTTTTTCCGCGGCACGCCGTTTCCTGCCCGGTTTTTCCGCGGCACGCCGTTTCGGAGGCCGGATCCGGCCCGGTTTTTCCGCGGCACGCCGTTTCGGAGGCCGGATCTGGCCCGGTTTTTCCGCGGCACGCCGTTTCGGAAGCCGGATCCGGCCCGGTTTTTCCGCGGCACGCCGTTTCGGAGGCCGGATCCGGCCCGGTTTTTCCGTGGCACGCCGTTTCCGGCCCGGTTTTTCCGTGGCACGCCGTTTCGGAGGCCGGATCCGGCCCGGTTTTTCCGCGGCACGCCGTTTCGGAGGCCGGATCCGGCCCGGTTTTTCCGCGGCACGCCGTTTCCGGCCCGGTTTTTTCCGCCGCACGCCGTTTCGGAGGCCGGATCCGGCCCGGTTTTTCCGCGGCAAGCCGTTTCCGGCCCGGTTTTTCCGCGGCACGCCGTTTCCGGCCCGGTTTTTCCGCGGCACGCCATTTCGGAGGCCGGATCTGGCCCAGTTTTTCCGCGGCACGCCGTTTCGGAGGCCGGATCCGGCCCGGTTTTTCCGCGGCACGTCGTTTCCGGCCCGGTTTTTCCGCGGCACGCCGTTTCGGAGGCCGGATCCGGCCCGGTTTTTCCGCGGCACGCCGTTTCGGAGGCCGGATCCGGCCCGGTTTTTCCGCGGCACGCCGTTTCCGGCCTGGTTTTTCCGCGGCACGCCGTTTCGGAGGCCGGATCTGGCCCGGTTTTTCCGCGGCACGCCGTTTCCGGCCCGGTTTTTCCGCCGCACGCCGTTTCGGAGGCCGGATCTGGCCCGGTTTTTCCGCAGCACGCCGTTTCCGGCCCGGTTTTTCCGCGGCACGCCGTTTCCGGCCCGGTTTTTCCGTGGCACGCCGTTTCGGAGGCCGGATCCGGCCCGGTTTTTTCCGCGGCACGCCGTTTCCGGCCCGGTTTTTCCGCGGCACGCCGTTTCGGAGGCCGGATCCGGCCCGGTTTTTCCGCGGCACGTCGTTTCCGGCCCGGTTTTTCCGTGGCACGCCGTTTCGGAGGCCGGACCCGGCCCGGTTTTTCCGCGGCACGCCGTTTCCGGCCCGGTTTTTCCGCGGCACGCCGTTTCGAGGCCGGATCCGGCCCGGTTTTTCCGCGGCACGCCGTTTCGGAGGCCGGATCCGGCCCGGTTTTTCCGCGGCACGCCGTTTCCGGCCCGGTTTTTCCGCGGCACGCCATTTCGGAGGCCGGATCCGGCCCCATTTTTCCGCGGCACGCCGTTTCCGGCCCGGTTTTTCCGCGGCACGCCGTTTCGGAGGCTGGATCCGGCCCGGTTTTTCCGCGGCACGCCGTTTCCGGCCCGGTTTTTCCGCCGCACGCCGTTTCGGAGGCCGGATCCGGCCCGGTTTTTCCGCGGCAAGCCGTTTCCGGCCCGGTTTTTCCGCGGCACGCCGTTTCCGGCCCGGTTTTTTCCGCGGCACGCCGTTTCGGAGGCCGGATCCGGCCCGGTTTTTCCGCGGCACGCCGTTTTGGAGGCCGGATCCGGCCCGGTTTTTCTGCGGCACGCCGTTTCCGGCCCGGTTTTTCCGCGGCACGCCATTTCGGAGGCCGGATCCGGCCCGGTTTTTCCGCGGCACGCCGTTTCCGGCCCGGTTTTTCCGCGGCACGCCGTTTCAGAGGCCGGATCCGGCCCGGTTTTTCCGCGGCACGCCGTTTCCGGCCCGGTTTTTTCCGCGGCACGTCATTTCGGAGGCCGGATCTGGCCCGGTTTTTCCGCGGCACGCCGTTTCCGGCCCGGTTTTTCCGCGGCACGCCGTTTCGGAGGCCGGATCCGGCCCGGTTTTTCCGCGGCACGCCGTTTCCGGCCCGGTTTTTCCGCGGCACGCCGTTTCCGGCCCGGTTTTTCCGCGGCACGCCGTTTCGGAGGCCGGATCCGTCCCGGTTTTTCCGCGGCACGCCGTTTCGGAGGCCGGATCCGGCCCGGTTTTTCCGCGGCACGCCGTTTCCGGCCCGGTTTTTCCGCAGCACGCCGTTTCGGAGGCCGGATCCGGCCCGGTTTTACCGCGACACGCCGTTTCCGGCCCGGTTTTTCCGCGGCACGCCGTTTCGGAGGCCGGATCCGGCCCGGTTTTTCCGCGGCACGCCGTCTCCGGCCCGGTTTTTCCGCGGCACGCCGTTTCGGAGGCCGGATCCGGCCCGGTTTTTCCGCGGCACGCCGTTTCCGGCCCGGTTTTTTCCGCGGCACGCCGTTTCGGAGGCCGGATCCGGCCCGGTTTTTCCGCGGCACGCCGTTTCCGGCCCGGTTTTCCCGCGGCACGCCGTTTCGGAGGCCGGATCTGGCCCGGTTTTTTCCGCGGCACGCCG
>NW_027441335.1:0-85495 GCF_949628215.1 Phalacrocorax aristotelis | reverse complement strand
CATATAAGGCTATATTTTTCGGGTCCATATAAGGCTATATTTTTCCGATCCATATAAGGCTATATTTTTCAAGTCCATATGAGGCTATATTGGTCCGGTCCATATAAGGCTATATTTTTCCGGTCCATAGAAGGCTATATTGGTCCGGTCCATATAAGGCTATATTGGTCCTGTCCATATAAGGCTATATTTTTGCAGTCCATATAAGGCTATATTGGTCCTGTCCATATAAGGCTATATTTTTCCAGTCCATATAAGGCTATATTGGTCCTTTCCATATAAGGCTATATTTTTCCAGTCCATATAAGTCTATATTGGTCCGGTCCATATAAGGCTATATTTTTCCGGTCCATAGAAGGCTATATTTTTCCGGTCCATATAAGGCTATATTGGTCCGTTCCATATAAGGCTATATTTTTCCGGTCCATATAAGGCTATATTGGTCCGGTCCATAGAAGGCTATATTTTTCCGGTCCATATAAGGCTATATTGGTCCGGTCCATATAAGGCTATATTTTTCCGGTCCATATAAGGCTATATTGGTCCGGTCCATATAAGGCTATATTGGTCCGGACTATATAAGGCTATATTGGTGCGGTCCATATAAGGCTATATTTTTCCGGTCCATATGAGGCTATATTGGTCCAGTCCATATAAGGCTATATTTTTCCGGTCCATATAAGGCTATATTGGTCCTTTCCTTATAAGGTTATATTTTTCCAGTCCATATAAGGTATATTGGTCCGGTCCATATAAGGCTATATTTTTCCAGTCCATATAAGGCTATATTGGTCCTTTCCATATAAGGCTATATTTTTCCGGTCCATATAAGGCTATATTGGTCCTGTCCATATAACGCTATATTTTTCCGGTCCATATAAGGCTATATTGGTCCTGTCCATATAAGGCTATATTGGTCCGGTCCATATAAGGCTATATTCATCCTATCCGTATAAGGCTATATTGGTCCGGTCCATATAAGGCTATATTTTTCCGGTCCATATAAGGCCATATTGGTCCTTTCCATATAAGGCTATATTGGTCCCGTCCATATAAGTCTATATTCGTCCAGTCCATATAAGGCTATATTTTTCCCGTCCATATAAGGCTATATTTTTCCGGTTCATATAAGGCTATATTGGTCCGGTCCATATAAGGCTATATTTTTCCGGTCCATATAAGGCTATATTGGTCCGGTCCATATCAGGCTATATTTTTCCGGTCCATATAAGGCTATATTGGTCCTATCCATATAAGGCTATATTTTTCTAGTCCATATAAGGCTAAATTGGTCCGGTCCATATAAGGCTATATTTTTCCGGTCCATATAAGGCTATATTGGTCCGGTCCATATAAGGCTATATTTTTCAAGTCCATATAACCGTATATTGGTCTGGTCCATATAAGGCTATATTTTTCCGGTCCATATAAGGCTATATTTTTCCGGTCCTTATAAGGCTATACTGGTCCGGTCCTTATAAGGCTATATTTTTCCAGTCCATATAAGGCTATATTTTTCCAGTCCATATAAGGCTATATTGGTCCTTTCCATATAAGGCTATATTTTTCCAGTCCATATAAGGCTATATTGGTCCAGTCCATATAAGGCAGTATTTTTCCGATCCATATAAGGCTATATGAGTCCGGTCCATATCAGGCTATATTTTTCCTGTCCATATAAGGCTGTATTGGTCCGGTCCATATAAGGCTATATTTTTCCAGTCCATATAAGGCTATATTGGTCCGGTCCATATAAGGCTATATTTTTCCGCTCCATATAAGGCTATATTTTTCCGATCCATATAAGGCTATATTTTTCCGGTCCATATATGGCTATATTGGTCCGGTCCATATAAGGCTATATTTTTCCGGTCCATATAAGGCTATATTGGTCCGGTCCATATAAGGCTATATTGGACCGGTCCATATAAGGCTATATTTTTCCGGTCCATATAAGGCTATATTGGTCCGGTCCATATAAGGCTATATTGGTCCGGTCCATATAAGGCTATATTGGACCGGTCCATATAAGGCTATATTTTTACGGTCCATATATGGCTATATTGGTCCGGTCCATATAAGGCTATATTTTTCCGGTCCATATAAGGCTATATTGGACCGGTCCATATAAGGCTATATTTTTCCGGTCCATATAAGGCTATATTTTTCCAGTCCATATAAGGCTATATTGGTCCGGTCCATATAAGGCTATATTTTTCCGGTCCATATGAGGCTATATTGGTCCAGTCCATATAAGGCTATATTTTTCAGGTCCATATAAGGCTATATTGGTCCTTTCCATATAAGGCTATATTTTTCCAGTCCATAAAAGGCTATATTGGTTCAGTCCATAAAAGGCAATATTTTTCCGATCCATATAAGGCTATATGAGTCCGGTACATATAAGGCTATATTTTTCTAGTCCATATAAGGCTATATTGGTCCTGTCCATATAAGGTTATATTTTTCCAGTCCATATAAGGCTATATGGGTCCTTTCCATATAAGGCTATATTTTTCCTGTCCATATAAGTCTATATTGTTCCGGTCCATATAAGGCTATATTTTTCCGGTCCATATAAGGCTATACTTTTCCGGTCCATATAAGGCTCTATTTTTCCAGGCCATATAAGGCTATATTGGTCCTGTCCATATGAGGTTATATTTTTCCGGTCCATATAAGGCTATATTGGTCCGGTCCATATAAGGCTATATTTTTCCGGTCCATATAAGGCTATATTGGTCCTTTCCATATAAGGCTATATTTTTCCAGTCCATATAAGGCTATATTGGTCCGGTCCATATAAGGCAGTATTTTTCCGATCCATATAAGGCTATATTGGTCCGGTCCATATGAAGTTATATTTTTCCGGTCCATATAAGGCTATATTGGTCCGGTCCATATAAGGCTATATTTTTGCAGTCCATATAAGGCTATATTGGTCCTTTAAATATAAGGCTATATTTTTCCGGTCCTTATAAGGCTATATTTTTCCGATCCATATAAGGCTATATGAGTCCGGTCCATATCAGGCTATATTTTTCAAGTCCATATAAGGCTATATTGGTCCGGTCCATATAAGGCTATATTTTTCCAGTCCATATAAGGCTATATTTTTCCAGTCAATATAAGGCTATATTTTTCCGATCCATATAAGGCTATATTTTTCAAGTCCATATAAGGCTATATTGGTCTGGTCCATATAAGGGTATATTTTTCCGGTCCATATAAGGCTATATTGGTCCGGTCCATATAAGGCTATATTGGTCCGGTCCATATAAGGCTATATTTTTCCGGTCCATATAAGGCTATATTTTTCCGATCCATATAAGGCTATATTTTTCAAGTCCATATAAGGCTATATTGGTCTGGTCCATATAAGGGTATATTTTTCCGGTCCATATAAGGCTATATTGGTCCGGTCCATATAAGGCTATATTGGTCCGGTCCATATCAGGCTATATTGGTCCTTTCCATATAAGGCTATATTTTTCCGGTCCATAGAAGGCTATATTTTTCCGGTCCATATAAGGCTATATTGGTCCGGTCCATATAACGCTATATTGGTCCTGTCCATATAAGGCTATATTGGTCCGGTCCATATAAGGCTATATTTTTCCGGTCCATATAAGGCTATATTGGACCGGTACATATAAGGCTATATTTTTCCGGTCCATATAACGCTATATTGGTCCTGTCCATATAAGGCTATATTGGTCCAGTCCATATAAGGCTATATTTTTCCGGTCCATACAAGGCTATATTTTTCCGATCCATATAAGGCTATATTTTTCAAGTCCATATAAGGCTATATTGGTCCTATCCATATAAGGCTATATTTTTCCAGTCCATATAAGGCTATATTGGTCCGGTCCATATAAGGCTATATTTTTCCGGTCCATATAAGGCTATATTGGTCCGGTCCATATAAGGCTATATTTTTCCAGTCCATATAAGGCTATATTGGTCCTGTCCATATAAGGCTATATTGGTCCGGTCCATGTAAGTCTATATTTATCCTATTCGTATAAGGCTATATTGGTCCTATCCATATAAGGCTATATTTTTCCGGTCCATATAAGGCTATATTGGTCCTTTCCATATAAGGCTATATTGGTCCGTTCCATATAAGTCTATATTCGTCCAGTCCATATAAGGCTTTATATTGGTCCGGTCCATATAAGGCTATATTTTTCCAATCCATATAAGGCTATATTGGTCCGGTCCATATCAGGCTATATTTTTCAAGTCCATATAAGGCTATATTGGTCCTTTCCATATAAGGCTATATTTTTCCAGTCCATAGAAGGCTATATTGGTTCAGTCCATATAAGGCAATATTTTTCCGATCCATATAAGGCTATATGAGTCCGGTACATATAAGGCTATATTTTTCTAGTCCATATAAGGCTATATTGGTCCTGTCCATATAAGGCTATATTTTTCCAGTCCATATAAGGCTATATTGGTCCTTTCCATATAAGGCTATATTTTTCCTGTCCATATAAGGCTATATTGTTCCGGTCCATATAAGGCTATATTTTTCCGGTCCATATAAGGCTATACTTTTCTGGTCCATATAAGGCTCTATTTTTCCAGGCCATATAAGGCTATATTGGTCCTGTCCATATGAGGTTATATTTTTCCGGTCCATATAAGGCTATATTGGTCCGGTCCATATAAGGCTATATTTTTCCGGTCCATATAAGGCTATATTGGTCCTTTCCATATAAGGCTATATTTTTCCAGTCCATATAAGGCTATATTGGTCCTGTCCATATAAGGCAGTATTTTTCCGATCCATATAAGGCTATATGAGTCCGGTCCATATCAGGCTACATTTTTCCAGTCCATATAAGGCTATATTAGTCCGGTCCATATAAGGCTATATTTTTCGGGTCCATATAAGGCTATATTTTTCCGATCCATATAAGGCTATATTTTTCAAGTCCATATAAGGCTATATTGGTCCGGTCCATATAAGGCTATATTTTTCCGGTCCATATAAGTCTATATTGGTCCGGTCCATATAAGGCTATATTGGTCCTGTCCATATAAGGCTATATTTTTGCAGTCCATATAAGGCTATATTGGTCCTGTCCATATAAGGCTATATTTTTCCGGTCCATATAAGGCTATATTGGTCCGGTCCATATAAGGCTATATTTTTCCGGTCCATATAAGGCTATATTGGACCGGTCCATATAAGGCTATATTTTTCCGGTCCATATAAGGCTATATTGGTCCGGTCCATATAAGGCTATATTGGTCCGGACTATATAAGGCTATATTGGTCCGGTCCATATAAGGCTATATTTTTCCGGTCCATATGAGGCTATATTGGTCCAGTCCATATAAGGCTATATTTTTCCGGTCCATATAAGGCTATATTGGTCCGGTCCATATAAGGCTATATTTTTACGGTCCATATAAGGCTATATTTTTACGGTCCATATAAGGCTATATTGGTCCGGTCCATATAAGGCTATATTTTTCCGGTCCATATAAGGCTATATTGGTCCGGTATATATAAGGCTATATTTTTCCGGTCCATATAAGGCTATATTGGACCGGTCCATATAAGGCTATATTGGTCCTATCCATATAAAGCTATATTTTTCCAGTCCATATAAGGGTATATTTTTCCGGTCCATATAAGGCTATATTGGTCCTGTCCATATAAGGCTATATTTTTCCGGTCCATATAAGGCTATATTGGTCCTGTCCATATAAGGCTATATTTTTCAAGTCCATATAAGGCTATATTGGTCCGGTCCATATAAGGCTATATTTTTCCGGTCCATATAAGGCTATATTTTTCCTGTCCATATAAGGCTATATTGGTCCAATCCATATATGGCTATATTGGTCTGGTCTATATAAGGCTATATCGGTCCTATCCATATAAGGCTATATTTTTCCGCTCCATATAAGGCTATATTGGTCCGGTCCATATAAGGCTATATTTTTCCAATCCATATAAGGCTATATTGGTCCGGTCCATATAAGGCTATCTTTTTCTGGTCCATATAAGTCTATATTGGTCCGGTCCATATAAGGCTATATTTTTCCAGTCCATATAAGGCTATATTGGTCCTTTCCATATAAGGCTATATTTTTCCAGTCCATATAAGGCTATATTGGTCCGGTCCATATAATGCTATATTTTTCCGATCCATATAAGGCTATATGGGTCCGGTCCATATCAGGCTATATTTTTCCGGTCCATATAAGGCTATATTGGTCCGGTCCATATAAGGCTATATTTTTCCTGTCCATATAAGGCTATATTGGTCCGGTCCATATAAGGCTATATTTTTCCAGTCCATATAAGGCTATATTGGTCCGGTCCATATAAGGCTATATTTTTCCGGTCCATATAAGGCTATATTGGTCCGGTCCATATAAGGCTATACTTTCCGGGCCATATAAGGCTATATTGGTCCGGTCCATATGAAGTTATATTTTTCCGGTCCATATAAGGCTATATTGGTCCGGTCCATATAAGGCTATATTTTTGCAGTCCATATAAGGCTATATTGGTCCTTTAAATATAAGGCTATATTTTTCCGGTCCTTATAAGGCTATATTTTTCCGATCCATATAAGGCTATATGAGTCCGGTCCATATCAGGCTATATTTTTCAAGTCCATATCAGGCTATATTGGTCCGGTCCATATAAGGCTATATTGGTCCGGTCCATATAAGGCTATATTTTTCCGGTCCATATAAGGCTATATTTTTCCGATCCATATAAGGCTATATTTTTCAAGTCCATATAGGGCTATATTGGTCTGGTCCATATAAGGATATATTTTTCCGGTCCATATAAGGCTATATTGGTCCGGTCCATATAAGGCTATATTGGTCCGGTCCATATCAGGCTATATTGGTCCTTTCCATATAAGGCTATATTTTTCCGGTCCATAGAAGGCTATATTTTTCCGGTCCATATAAGGCTATATTGGTCCGGTCCATATAAGGCTATATTTTTCCGGTCCATGTAAGGCTATATTGGTCCGGTCCATATAAGGCTATATTTTTCCGGTCCATATAAGACTATATTGGTCCAGTCCATATAAGGCTATATTTTTCCGGTCCATATAAGGCTATATTGGTCCTATCCATATAAGGCTATATTTTTCCGGTCCATATAAGGCTATATTGGTCCTATCCATATAAGGCTATATTTTTCCAGTCCATATAAGGCTATATTGGTCCGGTCCATATAAGGCTATATTTTTCCGGTCCATATAAGGCTATATTGGTCCTTTCCATATAAGGCTATATTGGTCCGTTCCATATAAGTCTATATTCGTCCAGTCCATATAAGGCTTTATATTGGTCCGGTCCATATAAGGCTATATTTTTCCAATCCATATAAGGCTATATTGGTCCGGTCCATATCAGGCTATATTTTTCAAGTCCATATAAGGCTATATTGGTCCTTTCCATATAAGGCTATATTTTTCCAGTCCATAAAAGGCTATATTGGTTCAGTCCATATAAGGCAATATTTTTCCGATCCATATAAGGCTATATGAGTCCGGTACATATAAGGCTATATTTTTCTAGTCCATATAAGGCTATATTGGTCCTGTCCATATAAGGCTATATTTTTCCAGTCCATATAAGGCTATATGGGTCCTTTCCATATAAGGCTATATTTTTCCTGTCCATATAAGGCTATATTGTTCCGGTCCATATAAGGCTATATTGGTCCTTTCCATATAAGGCTATATTTTTCCAGTCCATATAAGGCTATATTGGTCCGGTCCATATAAGGCAGTATTTTTCCGATCCATATAAGGCTATATGAGTCCGGTACATATAAGGCTATATTTTTCTAGTCCATATAAGGCTATATTGGTCCTGTCCATATAAGGCTATATTTTTCCAGTCCATATAAGGCTATATGGGTCCTTTCCTTATAAGGCTATATTTTTCCTGTCCATATAAGGCTATATTTTTCCGGTCCATATAAGGCTATATTGGTCCTTTCCATATAAGGCTATATTTTTCCAGTCCATATAAGGCTATATTGGTCCGGTCCATATAAGGCAGTATTTTTCCGATCCATATAAGGCTATATGAGTCCGGTCCATATCAGGCTACATTTTTCCAGTCCATATAAGGCTATATTAGTCCGGTCCATATAAGTCTATATTTTTCGGGTCCATATAAGGCTATATTTTTCCGATCCATATAAGGCTATATTTTTCAAGTCCATATAAGGCTATATTGGTCCGGTCCATATAAGGCTATATTTTTCCAGTCCATATAAGGCTATATTGGTCCTGTCCATATAAGGCTATATTTTTGCAGTCCATATAAGGCTATATTGGTCCTGTCCATATAAGGCTATATTTTTCCAGTCCATATAAGGCTATATTGGTCCTTTCCATATAAGGCTATATTTTTCCGGTCCATATAAGGCTATATTTTTCCTGTCCATATAAGGCTATATTGGTCCAATCCATTATGGCTATATTGGTCTGGTCTATATAAGGCTATATCGGTCCTATCCATATAAGGCTATATTTTTCCGGTCCATATAAGGCTATATTGGTCCGGTCCATATAAGGCTATATTTTTCCGGTCCATATAAGGCTATATTGGACCGGTCCATATAAGGCTATATTTTTCCGGTCCATATAAGGCTATATTGGTCCGGTCCATATAAGGCTATATTGGTCTGGACTATATAAGGCTATATTGGTCCGGTCCATATAAGGCTATATTTTTCCGGTCCATATGAGGCTATATTGGTCCAGTCCATATAAGGCTATATTTTTCCGGTCCATATAAGGCTATATTGGTCCGGTCCATATAAGGCTATATTTTTACGGTCCATATAAGGCTATATTTTTACGGTCCATATAAGGCTATATTGGTCCGGTCCATATAAGGCTATATTTTTCCGGTCCATATAAGGCTATATTGGTCCGGTATATATAAGGCTATATTTTTCCGGTCCATATAAGGCTATATTGGTCCTGTCCATATAAGGCTATATTGGTCCTATCCATATAAAGCTATATTTTTCCAGTCCATATAAGGCTATATTTTTCCGGTCCATATAAGGCTATATTGGTCCTGTCCATATAAGGCTATATTTTTCAAGTCCATATAAGGCTATATTGGTCCGGTCCATATAAGGCTATATTTTTCCGGTCCATATAAGGCTATATTTTTCCTGTCCATATAAGGCTATTTTGGTCCAATCCATATATGGCTATATTGGTCTGGTCTATATAAGGCTATATCGGTCCTATCCATATAAGGCTATATTTTTCCGGTCCATATAAGGCTATATTGGTCCGGTCCATATAAGGCTATATTTTTCCAATCCATATAAGGCTATATTGGTCCGGTCCATATAAGGCTATCTTTTTCTGGTCCATATAAGTCTATATTGGTCCGGTCCATATAAGGCTATATTTTTCCAGTCCATATAAGGCTATATTGGTCCTTTCCATATAAGGCTATATTTTTCCAGTCCATATAAGGCTATATTGGTCCGGTCCATATAATGCTATATTTTTCCGATCCATATAAGGCTATATGGGTCCGGTCCATATCAGGCTATATTTTTCCGGTCCATATAAGGCTATATTGGTCCGGTCCATATAAGGCTATATTTTTCCTGTCCATATAAGGCTATATTGGTCCGGTCCATATAAGGCTATATTTTTCCAGTCCATATAAGGCTATATTGGTCCGGTCCATATAAGGCTATATTTTTCCGGTCCATATAAGGCTATATTGGTCCGGTCCATATCAGGCTATATTGGTCCGGTCCATATAAGGCTTTATTGGTCCGGTCCATATGAAGTTATATTTTTCCGGTCTATATAAGGCTATATTGGTCCGGTCCATATAAGGCTATATTTTTGCAGTCCATATAAGGCTATATTGGTCCTTTAAATATAAGGCTATATTTTTCCGGTCCTTATAAGGCTATATTTTTCCGATCCATATAAGGCTATATGAGTCCGGTCCATATCAGGCTATATTTTTCAAGTCCATATAAGCCTATATTGGTCCGGTCCATATAAGGCTATATTTTTCCAGTCCATATAAGGCTATATTTTTCCAGTCAATATAAGGCTATATTTTTCCGATCCATATAAGGCTATATTTTTCAAGTCCATATAAGGCTATATTGGTCTGGTCCATATAAGGGTATATTTTTCCGGTCCATATAAGGCTATATTGGTCCGGTCCATATAAGGCTATATTGGTCCGGTCCATATAAGGCTATATTTTTCCGGTCCATATAAGGCTATATTTTTCCGATCCATATAAGGCTATATTTTTCAAGTCCATATAAGGCTATATTGGTCTGGTCCATATAAGGGTATATTTTTCCGGTCCATATAAGGCTATATTGGTCCGGTCCATATAAGGCTATATTGGTCCGGTCCATATCAGGCTATATTGGTCCTTTCCATATAAGGCTATATTTTTCCGGTCCATAGAAGGCTATATTTTTCCGGTCCATATAAGGCTATATTGGTCCGGTCCATATAAGGCTATATTTTTCCGGTCCATGTAAGGCTATATTGGTCCGGTCCATATAAGGCTATATTTTTCCGGTCCATATAAGACTATATTGGTCCAGTCCATATAAGGCTATATTTTTCCGGTCCATATAAGGCTATATTGGTCCTATCCATATAAGGCTATATTTTTCCGGTCCATATAAGGCTATATTGGTCCTATCCATATAAGGCTATATTTTTCCAGTCCATATAAGGCTATATTGGTCCGGTCCATATAAGGCTATATTTTTCCGGTCCATATAAGGCTATATTGGTCCGGTCCATATAAGGCTATATTTTTCCAGTCCATATAAGGCTATATTGGTCCTGTCCATATAAGGCTATATTGGTCCGGTACATGTAAGTCTATATTTATCCTATTCGTATAAGGCTATATTGGTCCTATCCATATAAGGCTATATTTTTCCGGTCCATATAAGGCTATATTGGTCCTTTCCATATAAGGCTATATTGGTCTGTTCCATATAAGTCTATATTCGTCCAGTCCATATAAGGCTTTATATTGGTCCGGTCCATATAAGGCTATATTTTTCCAATCCATATAAGGCTATATTGGTCCGGTCCATATCAGGCTATATTTTTCAAGTCCATATAAGGCTATATTGGTCCGGTCCATATAAGGCTATATTTTTCCGGTCCATATACGGCTATATTGGTCCGGTCCATATAAGGCTATATTGGTCCTGTCCATATAAGGCTATATTTTTGCAGTCCATATAAGTCTATATTGGTCCTGTCCATATAAGGCTATATTTTTCCAGTCCATATAAGGCTATATTGGTCCTTTCCATATAAGGCTATATTTTTCCAGTCCATATAAGGCTATATTGGACCGGTCCATATAAGGCTATATTTTTCCGGTCCATATAAGGCTATATTTTTCCAGTCCATATAAGGCTATATTGGTCCTGTCCATATAAGGCTATATTTTTCCGGTCCATATGAGGCTATATTGGTCCAGTCCATATAAGGCTATATTTTTCCGGTCCATATAAGGCTATATTGGTCCTTTCCATATAAGGCTATATTTTTCCAGTCCATAAAAGGCTATATTGGTTCAGTCCATAAAAGGCAATATTTTTCCGATCCATATAAGGCTATATGAGTCCGGTACATATAAGGCTATATTTTTCTAGTCCATATAAGGCTATATTGGTCCTGTCCATATAAGGCTATATTTTTCCAGTCCATATAAGGCTATATGGGTCCTTTCCATATAAGGCTATATTTTTCCTGTCCATATAAGGCTATATTGTTCCGGTCCATATAAGGCTATATTTTTCCGGTCCATATAAGGCTATACTTTTCCGGTCCATATAAGGCTCTATTTTTCCAGGCCATATAAGGCTATATTGGTCCTGTCCATATGAGGTTATATTTTCCCGGTCCATATAAGGCTATATTGGTCCGGTCCATATAAGGCTATATTTTTCCGGTCCATATAAGGCTATATTGGTCCTTTCCATATAAGGCTATATTTTTCCAGTCCATATAAGGCTATATTGGTCCGGTCCATATAAGGCAGTATTTTTCCGATCCATATAAGGCTATATGAGTCCGGTCCATATCAGGCTACATTTTTCCAGTCCATATAAGGCTATATTAGTCCGGTCCATTTAAGGCTATATTTTTCGGGTCCATATAAGGCTATATTGCTCCTGTCCATATAAGGCTATATTTTTCAAGTCCATATAAGGCTATATTGGTCCGGTCCATATAAGGCTATATTTTTCCGGTCCATATAAGGCTATATTGGTCCGGTCCATATAAGGCTATATTGGTCCTGTCCATATAAGGCTATATTTTTGCAGTCCATATAAGGCTATATTGGTCCTGTCCATATAAGGCTATATTTTTCCAGTCCATATAAGGCTATATTGGTCCTATCCATATAAGGCTATATTTTTCCAGTCCATATAAGGCTATATTGGTCCGGTCCATATAAGGCTATATTTTTCCGGTCCATAGAAGGCTATATTTTTCCAGTCCATATAAGGCTATATTGGTCCGGTCCATATAAGGCTATATCTTTCCGGTCCATATAAGGCTATATTGGTCCGGTCCATATAAGGCTATATTTTTCCGGTCCATATAAGGCTATATTGGACCGGTCCATATAAGGCTATATTTTTCCGGTCCATATAAGGCTATATTGTTCCGGTCCATATAAGGCTATATTGGTCCGGACTATATAAGGCTATATTGGTCCGGTCCATATAAGGCTATATTTTTCCGGTCCATATGAGGCTATATTGGTCCAGTCCATATAAGGCTATATTTTTCCGGTCCATATAAGGCTATATTGGTCCTTTCCTTATAAAGTTATATTTTTCCGGTCCATATAAGGCTATATTGGTCCGGTCCATATAAGGCTATATTTTTCCAGTCCATATAAGGCTATATTGGTCCTTTCCATATAAGGCTATATTTTTCCGGTCCATATAAGTCTATATTGGTCCTGTCCATATAACGCTATATTTTTCCGGTCCATATAAGGCTATATTGGTCCTGTCCATATAACGCTATATTTTTCCGGTCCATATAAGGCTATATTGGTCCTGTCCATATAAGGCTATATTGGTCCGGTTCATATAAGGCTATATTCATCCTATCCGTATAAGGCTATATTGGTCCTATCCATATAAGGCTATATTTTTCCGGTCCATATAAGGCCATATTGGTCCTTTCCATATAAGGCTATATTGGTCCCGTCCATATAAGTCTATATTCGTCCAGTCCATATAAGGCTATATTTTTCCCGTCCATATAAGGCTATATTTTTCCGGTTCATATAAGGCTATATTGGTCCGGTCCATATAAGGCTATATTTTTCCGGTCCATATAAGGCTATATTGGTCCGGTCCATATCAGGCTATATTTTTCCGGTCCATATAAGGCTATATTGGTCCTATCCATATAAGGCTATATTTTTCTAGTCCATATAAGGCTAAATTGGTCCGGTCCATATAAGGCTATATTTTTCCGGTCCATATAAGGCTATATTGGTCCGGTCCATATAAGGCTATATTTTTCAAGTCCATATAACCGTATATTGGTCTGGTCCATATAAGGCTATATTTTTCCGGTCCATATAAGGCTATATTTTTCCGGTCCTTATAAGGCTATACTGGTCCGGTCCTTATAAGGCTATATTTTTCCAGTCCATATAAGGCTATATTTTTCCAGTCCATATAAGGCTATATTGGTCCTTTCCATATAAGGCTATATTTTTCCAGTCCATATAAGGCTATATTGGTCCAGTCCATATAAGGCAGTATTTTTCCGATCCATATAAGGCTATATGAGTCCGGTCCATATCAGGCTATATTTTTCCTGTCCATATAAGGCTGTATTGGTCCGGTCCATATAAGGCTATATTTTTCCAGTCCATATAAGGCTATATTGGTCCGGTCCATATAAGGCTATATTTTTCCGCTCCATATAAGGCTATATTTTTCCGCTCCATATAAGGCTATATTTTTCCGGTCCATATATGGCTATATTGGTCCGGTCCATATAAGGCTATATTTTTCCGGTCCATATAAGGCTATATTGGTCCGGTCCATATAAGGCTATATTGGACCGGTCCATATAAGGCTATATTTTTCCGGTCCATATAAGGCTATATTGGTCCGGTCCATATAAGGCTATATTGGTCCGGTCCATATAAGGCTATATTGGACCGGTCCATATAAGGCTATATTTTTACGGTCCATATATGGCTATATTGGTCCGGTCCATATAAGGCTATATTTTTCCGGTCCATATAAGGCTATATTGGACCGGTCCATATAAGGCTATATTTTTCCGGTCCATATAAGGCTATATTTTTCCAGTCCATATAAGGCTATATTGGTCCGGTCCATATAAGGCTATATTTTTCCGGTCCATATGAGGCTATATTGGTCCAGTCCATATAAGGCTATATTTTTCAGGTCCATATAAGGCTATATTGGTCCTTTCCATATAAGGCTATATTTTTCCAGTCCATAAAAGGCTATATTGGTTCAGTCCATAAAAGGCAATATTTTTCCGATCCATATAAGGCTATATGAGTCCGGTACATATAAGGCTATATTTTTCTAGTCCATATAAGGCTATATTGGTCCTGTCCATATAAGGTTATATTTTTCCAGTCCATATAAGGCTATATGGGTCCTTTCCATATAAGGCTATATTTTTCCTGTCCATATAAGTCTATATTGTTCCGGTCCATATAAGGCTATATTTTTCCGGTCCATATAAGGCTATACTTTTCCGGTCCATATAAGGCTCTATTTTTCCAGGCCATATAAGGCTATATTGGTCCTGTCCATATGAGGTTATATTTTTCCGGTCCATATAAGGCTATATTGGTCCGGTCCATATAAGGCTATATTTTTCCGGTCCATATAAGGCTATATTGGTCCTTTCCATATAAGGCTATATTTTTCCAGTCCATATAAGGCTATATTGGTCCGGTCCATATAAGGCAGTATTTTTCCGATCCATATAAGGCTATATTGGTCCGGTCCATATGAAGTTATATTTTTCCGGTCCATATAAGGCTATATTGGTCCGGTCCATATAAGGCTATATTTTTGCAGTCCATATAAGGCTATATTGGTCCTTTAAATATAAGGCTATATTTTTCCGGTCCTTATAAGGCTATATTTTTCCGATCCATATAAGGCTATATGAGTCCGGTCCATATCAGGCTATATTTTTCAAGTCCATATAAGGCTATATTGGTCCGGTCCATATAAGGCTATATTTTTCCAGTCCATATAAGGCTATATTTTTCCAGTCAATATAAGGCTATATTTTTCCGATCCATATAAGGCTATATTTTTCAAGTCCATATAAGGCTATATTGGTCTGGTCCATATAAGGGTATATTTTTCCGGTCCATATAAGGCTATATTGGTCCGGTCCATATAAGGCTATATTGGTCCGGTCCATATAAGGCTATATTTTTCCGGTCCATATAAGGCTATATTTTTCCGATCCATATAAGGCTATATTTTTCAAGTCCATATAAGGCTATATTGGTCTGGTCCATATAAGGGTATATTTTTCCGGTCCATATAAGGCTATATTGGTCCGGTCCATATAAGGCTATATTGGTCCGGTCCATATCAGGCTATATTGGTCCTTTCCATATAAGGCTATATTTTTCCGGTCCATAGAAGGCTATATTTTTCCGGTCCATATAAGGCTATATTGGTCCGGTCCATATAACGCTATATTGGTCCTGTCCATATAAGGCTATATTGGTCCGGTCCATATAAGGCTATATTTTTCCGGTCCATATAAGGCTATATTGGACCGGTACATATAAGGCTATATTTTTCCGGTCCATATAACGCTATATTGGTCCTGTCCATATAAGGCTATATTGGTCCAGTCCATATAAGGCTATATTTTTCCGGTCCATACAAGGCTATATTTTTCCGATCCATATAAGGCTATATTTTTCAAGTCCATATAAGGCTATATTGGTCCTATCCATATAAGGCTATATTTTTCCAGTCCATATAAGGCTATATTGGTCCGGTCCATATAAGGCTATATTTTTCCGGTCCATATAAGGCTATATTGGTCCGGTCCATATAAGGCTATATTTTTCCAGTCCATATAAGGCTATATTGGTCCTGTCCATATAAGGCTATATTGGTCCGGTCCATGTAAGTCTATATTTATCCTATTCGTATAAGGCTATATTGGTCCTATCCATATAAGGCTATATTTTTCCGGTCCATATAAGGCTATATTGGTCCTTTCCATATAAGGCTATATTGGTCCGTTCCATATAAGTCTATATTCGTCCAGTCCATATAAGGCTTTATATTGGTCCGGTCCATATAAGGCTATATTTTTCCAATCCATATAAGGCTATATTGGTCCGGTCCATATCAGGCTATATTTTTCAAGTCCATATAAGGCTATATTGGTCCTTTCCATATAAGGCTATATTTTTCCAGTCCATAAAAGGCTATATTGGTTCAGTCCATATAAGGCAATATTTTTCCGATCCATATAAGGCTATATGAGTCCGGTACATATAAGGCTATATTTTTCTAGTCCATATAAGGCTATATTGGTCCTGTCCATATAAGGCTATATTTTTCCAGTCCATATAAGGCTATATTGGTCCTTTCCATATAAGGCTATATTTTTCCTGTCCATATAAGGCTATATTGTTCCGGTCCATATAAGGCTATATTTTTCCGGTCCATATAAGGCTATACTTTTCCGGTCCATATAAGGCTCTATTTTTCCAGGCCATATAAGGCTATATTGGTCCTGTCCATATGAGGTTATATTTTTCCGGTCCATATAAGGCTATATTGGTCCGGTCCATATAAGGCTATATTTTTCCGGTCCATATAAGGCTATATTGGTCCTTTCCATATAAGGCTATATTTTTCCAGTCCATATAAGGCTATATTGGTCCTGTCCATATAAGGCAGTATTTTTCCGATCCATATAAGGCTATATGAGTCCGGTCCATATCAGGCTACATTTTTCCAGTCCATATAAGGCTATATTAGTCCGGTCCATATAAGGCTATATTTTTCGGGTCCATATAAGGCTATATTTTTCCGATCCATATAAGGCTATATTTTTCAAGTCCATATAAGGCTATATTGGTCCGGTCCATATAAGGCTATATTTTTCCGGTCCATATAAGTCTATATTGGTCCGGTCCATATAAGGCTATATTGGTCCTGTCCATATAAGGCTATATTTTTGCAGTCCATATAAGGCTATATTGGTCCTGTCCATATAAGGCTATATTTTTCCGGTCCATATAAGGCTATATTGGTCCGGTCCATATAAGGCTATATTTTTCCGGTCCATATAAGGCTATATTGGACCGGTCCATATAAGGCTATATTTTTCCGGTCCATATAAGGCTATATTGGTCCGGTCCATATAAGGCTATATTGGTCCGGACTATATAAGGCTATATTGGTCCGGTCCATATAAGGCTATATTTTTCCGGTCCATATGAGGCTATATTGGTCCAGTCCATATAAGGCTATATTTTTCCGGTCCATATAAGGCTATATTGGTCCGGTCCATATAAGGCTATATTTTTACGGTCCATATAAGGCTATATTTTTACGGTCCATATAAGGCTATATTGGTCCGGTCCATATAAGGCTATATTTTTCCGGTCCATATAAGGCTATATTGGTCCGGTATATATAAGGCTATATTTTTCCGGTCCATATAAGGCTATATTTTTCCGGTCCATATAAGGCTATATTGGTCCTATCCATATAAAGCTATATTTTTCCAGTCCATATAAGGGTATATTTTTCCGGTCCATATAAGGCTATATTGGTCCTGTCCATATAAGGCTATATTTTTCCGGTCCATATAAGGCTATATTGGTCCTGTCCATATAAGGCTATATTTTTCAAGTCCATATAAGGCTATATTGGTCCGGTCCATATAAGGCTATATTTTTCCGGTCCATATAAGGCTATATTTTTCCTGTCCATATAAGGCTATATTGGTCCAATCCATATATGGCTATATTGGTCTGGTCTATATAAGGCTATATCGGTCCTATCCATATAAGGCTATATTTTTCCGCTCCATATAAGGCTATATTGGTCCGGTCCATATAAGGCTATATTTTTCCAATCCATATAAGGCTATATTGGTCCGGTCCATATAAGGCTATCTTTTTCTGGTCCATATAAGTCTATATTGGTCCGGTCCATATAAGGCTATATTTTTCCAGTCCATATAAGGCTATATTGGTCCTTTCCATATAAGGCTATATTTTTCCAGTCCATATAAGGCTATATTGGTCCGGTCCATATAATGCTATATTTTTCCGATCCATATAAGGCTATATGGGTCCGGTCCATATCAGGCTATATTTTTCCGGTCCATATAAGGCTATATTGGTCCGGTCCATATAAGGCTATATTTTTCCTGTCCATATAAGGCTATATTGGTCCGGTCCATATAAGGCTATATTTTTCCAGTCCATATAAGGCTATATTGGTCCGGTCCATATAAGGCTATATTTTTCCGGTCCATATAAGGCTATATTGGTCCGGTCCATATAAGGCTATACTTTCCGGGCCATATAAGGCTATATTGGTCCGGTCCATATGAAGTTATATTTTTCCGGTCCATATAAGGCTATATTGGTCCGGTCCATATAAGGCTATATTTTTGCAGTCCATATAAGGCTATATTGGTCCTTTAAATATAAGGCTATATTTTTCCGGTCCTTATAAGGCTATATTTTTCCGATCCATATAAGGCTATATGAGTCCGGTCCATATCAGGCTATATTTTTCAAGTCCATATCAGGCTATATTGGTCCGGTCCATATAAGGCTATATTGGTCCGGTCCATATAAGGCTATATTTTTCCGGTCCATATAAGGCTATATTTTTCCGATCCATATAAGGCTATATTTTTCAAGTCCATATAGGGCTATATTGGTCTGGTCCATATAAGGATATATTTTTCCGGTCCATATAAGGCTATATTGGTCCGGTCCATATAAGGCTATATTGGTCCGGTCCATATCAGGCTATATTGGTCCTTTCCATATAAGGCTATATTTTTCCGGTCCATAGAAGGCTATATTTTTCCGGTCCATATAAGGCTATATTTTTGCAGTCCATATAAGGCTATATTTTTCCGGTCCATGTAAGGCTATATTGGTCCGGTCCATATAAGGCTATATTTTTCCGGTCCATATAAGACTATATTGGTCCAGTCCATATAAGGCTATATTTTTCCGGTCCATATAAGGCTATATTGGTCCTATCCATATAAGGCTATATTTTTCCGGTCCATATAAGGCTATATTGGTCCTATCCATATAAGGCTATATTTTTCCAGTCCATATAAGGCTATATTGGTCCGGTCCATATAAGGCTATATTTTTCCGGTCCATATAAGGCTATATTGGTCCTTTCCATATAAGGCTATATTGGTCCGTTCCATATAAGTCTATATTCGTCCAGTCCATATAAGGCTTTATATTGGTCCGGTCCATATAAGGCTATATTTTTCCAATCCATATAAGGCTATATTGGTCCGGTCCATATCAGGCTATATTTTTCAAGTCCATATAAGGCTATATTGGTCCTTTCCATATAAGGCTATATTTTTCCAGTCCATAAAAGGCTATATTGGTTCAGTCCATATAAGGCAATATTTTTCCGATCCATATAAGGCTATATGAGTCCGGTACATATAAGGCTATATTTTTCTAGTCCATATAAGGCTATATTGGTCCTGTCCATATAAGGCTATATTTTTCCAGTCCATATAAGGCTATATGGGTCCTTTCCATATAAGGCTATATTTTTCCTGTCCATATAAGGCTATATTGTTCCGGTCCATATAAGGCTATATTGGTCCTTTCCATATAAGGCTATATTTTTCCAGTCCATATAAGGCTATATTGGTCCGGTCCATATAAGGCAGTATTTTTCCGATCCATATAAGGCTATATGAGTCCGGTACATATAAGGCTATATTTTTCTAGTCCATATAAGGCTATATTGGTCCTGTCCATATAAGGCTATATTTTTCCAGTCCATATAAGGCTATATGGGTCCTTTCCTTATAAGGCTATATTTTTCCTGTCCATATAAGGCTATATTTTTCCGGTCCATATAAGGCTATATTGGTCCTTTCCATATAAGGCTATATTTTTCCAGTCCATATAAGGCTATATTGGTCCGGTCCATATAAGGCAGTATTTTTCCGATCCATATAAGGCTATATGAGTCCGGTCCATATCAGGCTACATTTTTCCAGTCCATATAAGGCTATATTAGTCCGGTCCATATAAGTCTATATTTTTCGGGTCCATATAAGGCTATATTTTTCCGATCCATATAAGGCTATATTTTTCAAGTCCATATAAGGCTATATTGGTCCGGTCCATATAAGGCTATATTTTTCCAGTCCATATAAGGCTATATTGGTCCTGTCCATATAAGGCTATATTTTTGCAGTCCATATAAGGCTATATTGGTCCTGTCCATATAAGGCTATATTTTTCCAGTCCATATAAGGCTATATTGGTCCTTTCCATATAAGGCTATATTTTTCCGGTCCATATAAGGCTATATTTTTCCTGTCCATATAAGGCTATATTGGTCCAATCCATTATGGCTATATTGGTCTGGTCTATATAAGGCTATATCGGTCCTATCCATATAAGGCTATATTTTTCCGGTCCATATAAGGCTATATTTTTCCGGTCCATATAAGGCTATATTGGTCCGGTCCATATAAGGCTATATTGGTCTGGACTATATAAGGCTATATTGGTCCGGTCCATATAAGGCTATATTTTTCCGGTCCATATGAGGCTATATTGGTCCAGTCCATATAAGGCTATATTTTTCCGGTCCATATAAGGCTATATTGGTCCGGTCCATATAAGGCTATATTTTTACGGTCCATATAAGGCTATATTTTTACGGTCCATATAAGGCTATATTGGTCCGGTCCATATAAGGCTATATTTTTCCGGTCCATATAAGGCTATATTGGTCCGGTATATATAAGGCTATATTTTTCCGGTCCATATAAGGCTATATTGGTCCTGTCCATATAAGGCTATATTGGTCCTATCCATATAAAGCTATATTTTTCCAGTCCATATAAGGCTATATTTTTCCGGTCCATATAAGGCTATATTGGTCCTGTCCATATAAGGCTATATTTTTCAAGTCCATATAAGGCTATATTGGTCCGGTCCATATAAGGCTATATTTTTCCGGTCCATATAAGGCTATATTTTTCCTGTCCATATAAGGCTATTTTGGTCCAATCCATATATGGCTATATTGGTCTGGTCTATATAAGGCTATATCGGTCCTATCCATATAAGGCTATATTTTTCCGGTCCATATAAGGCTATATTGGTCCGGTCCATATAAGGCTATATTTTTCCAATCCATATAAGGCTATATTGGTCCGGTCCATATAAGGCTATCTTTTTCTGGTCCATATAAGTCTATATTGGTCCGGTCCATATAAGGCTATATTTTTCCAGTCCATATAAGGCTATATTGGTCCTTTCCATATAAGGCTATATTTTTCCAGTCCATATAAGGCTATATTGGTCCGGTCCATATAATGCTATATTTTTCCGATCCATATAAGGCTATATGGGTCCGGTCCATATCAGGCTATATTTTTCCGGTCCATATAAGGCTATATTGGTCCGGTCCATATAAGGCTATATTTTTCCTGTCCATATAAGGCTATATTGGTCCGGTCCATATAAGGCTATATTTTTCCAGTCCATATAAGGCTATATTGGTCCGGTCCATATAAGGCTATATTTTTCCGGTCCATATAAGGCTATATTGGTCCGGTCCATATCAGGCTATATTGGTCCGGTCCATATAAGGCTTTATTGGTCCGGTCCATATGAAGTTATATTTTTCCGGTCTATATAAGGCTATATTGGTCCGGTCCATATAAGGCTATATTTTTGCAGTCCATATAAGGCTATATTGGTCCTTTAAATATAAGGCTATATTTTTCCGGTCCTTATAAGGCTATATTTTTCCGATCCATATAAGGCTATATGAGTCCGGTCCATATCAGGCTATATTTTTCAAGTCCATATAAGGCTATATTGGTCCGGTCCATATAAGGCTATATTTTTCCAGTCCATATAAGGCTATATTTTTCCAGTCAATATAAGGCTATATTTTTCCGATCCATATAAGGCTATATTTTTCAAGTCCATATAAGGCTATATTGGTCTGGTCCATATAAGGGTATATTTTTCCGGTCCATATAAGGCTATATTGGTCCGGTCCATATAAGGCTATATTGGTCCGGTCCATATAAGGCTATATTTTTCCGGTCCATATAAGGCTATATTTTTCCGATCCATATAAGGCTATATTTTTCAAGTCCATATAAGGCTATATTGGTCTGGTCCATATAAGGGTATATTTTTCCGGTCCATATAAGGCTATATTGGTCCGGTCCATATAAGGCTATATTGGTCCGGTCCATATCAGGCTATATTGGTCCTTTCCATATAAGGCTATATTTTTCCGGTCCATAGAAGGCTATATTTTTCCGGTCCATATAAGGCTATATTGGTCCGGTCCATATAAGGCTATATTTTTCCGGTCCATGTAAGGCTATATTGGTCCGGTCCATATAAGGCTATATTTTTCCGGTCCATATAAGACTATATTGGTCCAGTCCATATAAGGCTATATTTTTCCGGTCCATATAAGGCTATATTGGTCCTATCCATATAAGGCTATATTTTTCCGGTCCATATAAGGCTATATTGGTCCTATCCATATAAGGCTATATTTTTCCAGTCCATATAAGGCTATATTGGTCCGGTCCATATAAGGCTATATTTTTCCGGTCCATATAAGGCTATATTGGTCCGGTCCATATAAGGCTATATTTTTCCAGTCCATATAAGGCTATATTGGTCCTGTCCATATAAGGCTATATTGGTCCGGTACATGTAAGTCTATATTTATCCTATTCGTATAAGGCTATATTGGTCCTATCCATATAAGGCTATATTTTTCCGGTCCATATAAGGCTATATTGGTCCTTTCCATATAAGGCTATATTGGTCTGTTCCATATAAGTCTATATTCGTCCAGTCCATATAAGGCTTTATATTGGTCCGGTCCATATAAGGCTATATTTTTCCAATCCATATAAGGCTATATTGGTCCGGTCCATATCAGGCTATATTTTTCAAGTCCATATAAGGCTATATTGGTCCGGTCCATATAAGGCTATATTTTTCCGGTCCATATACGGCTATATTGGTCCGGTCCATATAAGGCTATATTGGTCCTGTCCATATAAGGCTATATTTTTGCAGTCCATATAAGTCTATATTGGTCCTGTCCATATAAGGCTATATTTTTCCAGTCCATATAAGGCTATATTGGTCCTTTCCATATAAGGCTATATTTTTCCAGTCCATATAAGGCTATATTGGACCGGTCCATATAAGGCTATATTTTTCCGGTCCATATAAGGCTATATTTTTCCAGTCCATATAAGGCTATATTGGTCCTGTCCATATAAGGCTATATTTTTCCGGTCCATATGAGGCTATATTGGTCCAGTCCATATAAGGCTATATTTTTCCGGTCCATATAAGGCTATATTGGTCCTTTCCATATAAGGCTATATTTTTCCAGTCCATAAAAGGCTATATTGGTTCAGTCCATAAAAGGCAATATTTTTCCGATCCATATAAGGCTATATGAGTCCGGTACATATAAGGCTATATTTTTCTAGTCCATATAAGGCTATATTGGTCCTGTCCATATAAGGCTATATTTTTCCAGTCCATATAAGGCTATATGGGTCCTTTCCATATAAGGCTATATTTTTCCTGTCCATATAAGGCTATATTGTTCCGGTCCATATAAGGCTATATTTTTCCGGTCCATATAAGGCTATACTTTTCCGGTCCATATAAGGCTCTATTTTTCCAGGCCATATAAGGCTATATTGGTCCTGTCCATATGAGGTTATATTTTCCCGGTCCATATAAGGCTATATTGGTCCGGTCCATATAAGGCTATATTTTTCCGGTCCATATAAGGCTATATTGGTCCTTTCCATATAAGGCTATATTTTTCCAGTCCATATAAGGCTATATTGGTCCGGTCCATATAAGGCAGTATTTTTCCGATCCATATAAGGCTATATGAGTCCGGTCCATATCAGGCTACATTTTTCCAGTCCATATAAGGCTATATTAGTCCGGTCCATTTAAGGCTATATTTTTCGGGTCCATATAAGGCTATATTGCTCCTGTCCATATAAGGCTATATTTTTCAAGTCCATATAAGGCTATATTGGTCCGGTCCATATAAGGCTATATTTTTCCGGTCCATATAAGGCTATATTGGTCCGGTCCATATAAGGCTATATTGGTCCTGTCCATATAAGGCTATATTTTTGCAGTCCATATAAGGCTATATTGGTCCTGTCCATATAAGGCTATATTTTTCCAGTCCATATAAGGCTATATTGGTCCTTTCCATATAAGGCTATATTTTTCCAGTCCATATAAGTCTATATTGGTCCGGTCCATATAAGGCTATATTTTTCCGGTCCATAGAAGGCTATATTTTTCCAGTCCATATAAGGCTATATTGGTCCGGTCCATATAAGGCTATATTTTTCCGGTCCATATAAGGCTATATTGGTCCGGTCCATATAAGGCTATATTTTTCCGGTCCATATAAGGCTATATTGGACCGGTCCATATAAGGCTATATTTTTCCGGTCCATATAAGGCTATATTGTTCCGGTCCATATAAGGCTATATTGGTCCGGACTATATAAGGCTATATTGGTCCGGTCCATATAAGGCTATATTTTTCCGGTCCATATGAGGCTATATTGGTCCAGTCCATATAAGGCTATATTTTTCCGGTCCATATAAGGCTATATTGGTCCTTTCCTTATAAAGTTATATTTTTCCGGTCCATATAAGGCTATATTGGTCCGGTCCATATAAGGCTATATTTTTCCAGTCCATATAAGGCTATATTGGTCCTTTCCATATAAGGCTATATTTTTCCGGTCCATATAAGTCTATATTGGTCCTGTCCATATAACGCTATATTTTTCCGGTCCATATAAGGCTATATTGGTCCTGTCCATATAAGGCTATATTGGTCCGGTCCATATAAGGCTATATTCATCCTATCCGTATAAGGCTATATTGGTCCTATCCATATAAGGCTATATTTTTCCGGTCCATATAAGGCCATATTGGTCCTTTCCATATAAGGCTATATTGGTCCGTTCCATATAAGTCTATATTCGTCCAGTCCATATAAGGCTATATTTTTCCCGTCCAAATAAGGCTATATTTTTCCGGTTCATATAAGGCTATATTGGTCCGGTCCATATAAGGCTATATTTTTCCGGTCCATATAAGGCTATATTGGTCCGGTCCATATCAGCCTATATTTTTCCGGTCCATATAAGGCTATATTGGTCCTATCCATATAAGGCTATATTTTTCTAGTCCATATAAGGCTAAATTGGTCCGGTCCATATAAGGCTATATTTTTCCGGTCCATATAAGGCTATATTGGTCCGGTCCATATAAGGCTATATTTTTCAAGTCCATATAACCGTATATTGGTCTGGTCCATATAAGGCTATATTTTTCCGGTCCATATAAGGCTATATTTTTCCGGTCCTTATAAGGCTATACTGGTCCGGTCCATATAAGGCTATATTTTTCCAGTCCATATAAGGCTATATTGGTCCTGTCCATATAAGGCTATATTGGTCCTGTCCATATAAGGCTATATTTTTCCGGTCCATATAAGGCTATATTGGTCCTGTCCATATAAGGCTATATTGGTCCGGTCCATGTAAGTCTATATTTATCCTATTCGTATAAGGCTATATTGGTCCTATCCATATAAGGCTATATTTTTCCGGTCCATATAAGGCTATATTGGTCCTTTCCATATAAGGCTATATTGGTCCGTTCCATATAAGTCTACATTCGTCCAGTCCATATAAGGCTATATTGGTCCGGTCCATATAAGGCTATATTTTTCCAATCCATATAAGGCTATATTGGTCCGGTCCATATCAGGCTATATTTTTCCAGTCCATATAAGGCTATATTGGTCCTTTCCATATAAGGCTATATTTTTCCAGTCCATATAAGGCTATATTGGTCCTGTCCATATAAGGCTATATTTTTCCAGTCCATATAAGGCTATATTGGTCCGGTCCATATAAGGCTATATTTTTCCAGTCCATATAAGGCTATATTGGTCCGGTCCATATAAGGCTATATTGGTCCTGTCCATATAAGGCTATATTTTTGCAGTCCATATAAGGCTATATTGGTCCGTTCCATATAAGGCTATATTTTTCCAGTCCATATAAGGCTATATTGGTCCTTTCCATATAAGGCTATATTTTTCCAGTCCATATAAGTCTATATTGGTCCGGTCCATATAAGGCTATATTTTTCCGGTCCTTAGAAGGCTATATTTTTCCGGTCCATATAAGGCTATATTGGTCCGGTCCATATAAGGCTATATTTTTCCAGTCCATATAAGGCTATATTTTTCCGGTCCATATAAGGCTATATTGGTCCGGTCCATATAAGGCTATATTGGTCCGGTCCATATAAGGCTATATTGGACCGGTCCATATAAGGCTATATTTTTCCGGTCCATATAAGGCTATATTGGTCCGGTCCATATAAGGCTATATTTTTCCGGTCCATATGAGGCTATATTGGTCCAGTCCATATAAAGCTATATTTTTCCGGTCCATATAAGGCTATATTGGTCCTTTCCATATAAGGCCATATTCTTCCGGTCCATATGAGGCTATATTGGTCCAGTCCATATAAAGCTATATTTTTCCGGTCCATATAAGGCTATATTGGTCCTTTCCATATAAGGCTATATTCTTCCAGTCCATAAAAGGCTATATTGGTTCAGTCCATAAAAGGCAATATTTTTCCGATCCATATAAGGCTATATGAGTCCGGTACATATAAGGCTATATTTTTCTAGTCCATATAAGGCTATATTGGTCCTGTCCATATAAGGCTATATTTTTCCAGTCCATATAAGGCTATATGGGTCCTTTCCATATAAGGCTATATTTTTCCTGTCCATATAAGGCTATATTGTTCCGGTCCATATAAGGCTATATTTTTCCGGTCCATATAAGGCTATACTTTTCCGGTCCATATAAGGCTCTATTTTTCCAGGCCATATAAGGCTATATTGGTCCTGTCCATATGAGGTTATATTTTTCCGGTCCATATAAGGCTATATTGGTCCGGTCCATATAAGGCTATATTTTTCCGGTCCATATAAGGCTATATTGGTCCTTTCCATATAAGGCTATATTTTTCCAGTCCATATAAGGCTATATTGGTCCGGTCCATATAAGGCAGTATTTTTCCAATCCATATAAGGCTATATGAGTCCGGTCCATATCAGGCTACATTTTTCCAGTCCATATAAGGCTATATTAGTCCGGTCCATATAAGGCTATATTTTTCGGGTCCATATAAGGCTATATTTTTCCGATCCATATAAGGCTATATTTTTCAAGTCCATATAAGGCTATATTGGTCCGGTCCATATAAGGCTATATTTTTCCGGTCCATATAAGGCTATATTGGTCCGGTCCATATAAGGCTATATTGGTCCTGTCCATATAAGGCTATATTTTTGCAGTCCATACAAGGCTATATTGGTCCTGTCCATATAAGGCTATATTTTTCCAGTCCATATAAGGCTATATTGGTCCTTTCCATATAAGGCTATATTTTTCCAGTCCATATAAGTCTATATTGGTCCGGTCCATATAAGGCTATATTTTTCCGGTCCATAGAAGGCTATATTTTTCCAGTCCATATATGGCTATATTGGTCCGGTCCATATAAGGCTATATTTTTCCGGTCCATATAAGGCTATATTGGTCCGGTCCATATAAGGCTATATTTTTCCGGTCCATATAAGGCTATATTGGACCGGTCCATATAAGGCTATATTTTTCCGGTCCATATAAGGCTATATTGTTCCGGTCCATATAAGGCTATATTGGTCCGGACTATATAAGGCTATATTGGTCCGGTCCATATAAGGCTATATTTTTCCGGTCCATATGAGGCTATATTGGTCCAGTCCATATAAGGCTATATTTTTCCGGTCCATATAAGGCTATATTGGTCCTTTCCTTATAAGGTTATATTTTTCCGGTCCATATAAGGCTATATTGGTCCGGTCCATATAAGGCTATATTTTTCCAGTCCATATAAGGCTATATTGGTCCTTTCCATATAAGGCTATATTTTTCCGGTCCATATAAGGCTATATTGTTCCTGTCCATATAACGCTATATTTTTCCGGTCCATATAAGGCTATATTGGTCCTTTCCATATAAGGCTATATTTTTCCAGTCCATATAAGGCTATATTGGTCCGGTCCATATAAGGCAGTATTTTTCCGATCCATATAAGGCTATATGAGTCCGGTCCATATCAGGCTACATTTTTCCAGTCCATATAAGGCTATATTAGTCCGGTCCATATAAGTCTATATTTTTCGGGTCCATATAAGGCTATATTTTTCCGATCCATATAAGGCTATATTTTTCAAGTCCATATAAGGCTATATTGGTCCGGTCCATATAAGGCTATATTTTTCCAGTCCATATAAGGCTATATTGGTCCTGTCCATATAAGGCTATATTTTTGCAGTCCATATAAGGCTATATTGGTCCTGTCCATATAAGGCTATATTTTTCCAGTCCATATAAGGCTATATTGGTCCTTTCCATATAAGGCTATATTTTTCCGGTCCATATAAGGCTATATTTTTCCTGTCCATATAAGGCTATATTGGTCCAATCCATTATGGCTATATTGGTCTGGTCTATATAAGGCTATATCGGTCCTATCCATATAAGGCTATATTTTTCCGGTCCATATAAGGCTATATTGGTCCGGTCCATATAAGGCTATATTTTTCCGGTCCATATAAGGCTATATTGGACCGGTCCATATAAGGCTATATTTTTCCGGTCCATATAAGGCTATATTGGTCCGGTCCATATAAGGCTATATTGGTCTGGACTATATAAGGCTATATTGGTCCGGTCCATATAAGGCTATATTTTTCCGGTCCATATGAGGCTATATTGGTCCAGTCCATATAAGGCTATATTTTTCCGGTCCATATAAGGCTATATTGGTCCGGTCCATATAAGGCTATATTTTTACGGTCCATATAAGGCTATATTTTTACGGTCCATATAAGGCTATATTGGTCCGGTCCATATAAGGCTATATTTTTCCGGTCCATATAAGGCTATATTGGTCCGGTATATATAAGGCTATATTTTTCCGGTCCATATAAGGCTATATTGGACCGGTCCATATAAGGCTATATTGGTCCTATCCATATAAAGCTATATTTTTCCAGTCCATATAAGGCTATATTTTTCCGGTCCATATAAGGCTATATTGGTCCTGTCCATATAAGGCTATATTTTTCAAGTCCATATAAGGCTATATTGGTCCGGTCCATATAAGGCTATATTTTTCCGGTCCATATAAGGCTATATTTTTCCTGTCCATATAAGGCTATTTTGGTCCAATCCATATATGGCTATATTGGTCTGGTCTATATAAGGCTATATCGGTCCTATCCATATAAGGCTATATTTTTCCGGTCCATATAAGGCTATATTGGTCCGGTCCATATAAGGCTATATTTTTCCAATCCATATAAGGCTATATTGGTCCGGTCCATATAAGGCTATCTTTTTCTGGTCCATATAAGTCTATATTGGTCCGGTCCATATAAGGCTATATTTTTCCAGTCCATATAAGGCTATATTGGTCCTTTCCATATAAGGCTATATTTTTCCAGTCCATATAAGGCTATATTGGTCCGGTCCATATAATGCTATATTTTTCCGATCCATATAAGGCTATATGGGTCCGGTCCATATCAGGCTATATTTTTCCGGTCCATATAAGGCTATATTGGTCCGGTCCATATAAGGCTATATTTTTCCTGTCCATATAAGGCTATATTGGTCCGGTCCATATAAGGCTATATTTTTCCAGTCCATATAAGGCTATATTGGTCCGGTCCATATAAGGCTATATTTTTCCGGTCCATATAAGGCTATATTGGTCCGGTCCATATCAGGCTATATTGGTCCGGTCCATATAAGGCTTTATTGGTCCGGTCCATATGAAGTTATATTTTTCCGGTCTATATAAGGCTATATTGGTCCGGTCCATATAAGGCTATATTTTTGCAGTCCATATAAGGCTATATTGGTCCTTTAAATATAAGGCTATATTTTTCCGGTCCTTATAAGGCTATATTTTTCCGATCCATATAAGGCTATATGAGTCCGGTCCATATCAGGCTATATTTTTCAAGTCCATATAAGGCTATATTGGTCCGGTCCATATAAGGCTATATTTTTCCAGTCCATATAAGGCTATATTTTTCCAGTCAATATAAGGCTATATTTTTCCGATCCATATAAGGCTATATTTTTCAAGTCCATATAAGGCTATATTGGTCTGGTCCATATAAGGGTATATTTTTCCGGTCCATATAAGGCTATATTGGTCCGGTCCATATAAGGCTATATTGGTCCGGTCCATATAAGGCTATATTTTTCCGGTCCATATAAGGCTATATTTTTCCGATCCATATAAGGCTATATTTTTCAAGTCCATATAAGGCTATATTGGTCTGGTCCATATAAGGGTATATTTTTCCGGTCCATATAAGGCTATATTGGTCCGGTCCATATAAGGCTATATTGGTCCGGTCCATATCAGGCTATATTGGTCCTTTCCATATAAGGCTATATTTTTCCGGTCCATAGAAGGCTATATTTTTCCGGTCCATATAAGGCTATATTGGTCCGGTCCATATAAGGCTATATTTTTCCGGTCCATGTAAGGCTATATTGGTCCGGTCCATATAAGGCTATATTTTTCCGGTCCATATAAGACTATATTGGTCCAGTCCATATAAGGCTATATTTTTCCGGTCCATATAAGGCTATATTGGTCCTATCCATATAAGGCTATATTTTTCCGGTCCATATAAGGCTATATTGGTCCTATCCATATAAGGCTATATTTTTCCAGTCCATATAAGGCTATATTGGTCCGGTCCATATAAGGCTATATTTTTCCGGTCCATATAAGGCTATATTGGTCCGGTCCATATAAGGCTATATTTTTCCAGTCCATATAAGGCTATATTGGTCCTGTCCATATAAGGCTATATTGGTCCGGTACATGTAAGTCTATATTTATCCTATTCGTATAAGGCTATATTGGTCCTGTCCATATAAGGCTATATTTTTCCGGTCCATATAAGGCTATATTGGTCCTTTCCATATAAGGCTATATTGGTCTGTTCCATATAAGTCTATATTCGTCCAGTCCATATAAGGCTTTATATTGGTCCGGTCCATATAAGGCTATATTTTTCCAATCCATATAAGGCTATATTGGTCCGGTCCATATCAGGCTATATTTTTCAAGTCCATATAAGGCTATATTGGTCCGGTCCATATAAGGCTATATTTTTCCGGTCCATATACGGCTATATTGGTCCGGTCCATATAAGGCTATATTGGTCCTGTCCATATAAGGCTATATTTTTGCAGTCCATATAAGTCTATATTGGTCCTGTCCATATAAGGCTATATTTTTCCAGTCCATATAAGGCTATATTGGTCCTTTCCATATAAGGCTATATTTTTCCAGTCCATATAAGGCTATATTGGACCGGTCCATATAAGGCTATATTTTTCCGGTCCATATAAGGCTATATTTTTCCAGTCCATATAAGGCTATATTGGTCCGGTCCATATAAGGCTGTATTTTTCCGGTCCATATGAGGCTATATTGGTCCAGTCCATATAAGGCTATATTTTTCCGGTCCATATAAGGCTATATTGGTCCTTTCCATATAAGGCTATATTTTTCCAGTCCATAAAAGGCTATATTGGTTCAGTCCATAAAAGGCAATATTTTTCCGATCCATATAAGGCTATATGAGTCCTGTCCATATAAGGCTATATTTTTCCAGTCCATATAAGGCTATATTGGTCCTGTCCATATAAGGCTATATTTTTCCAGTCCATATAAGGCTATATGGGTCCTTTCCATATAAGGCTATATTTTTCCTGTCCATATAAGGCTATATTGTTCCGGTCCATATAAGGCTATATTTTTCCGGTCCATATAAGGCTATACTTTTCCGGTCCATATAAGGCTCTATTTTTCCAGGCCATATAAGGCTATATTGGTCCTGTCCATATGAGGTTATATTTTCCCGGTCCATATAAGGCTATATTGGTCCGGTCCATATAAGGCTATATTTTTCCGGTCCATATAAGGCTATATTGGTCCTTTCCATATAAGGCTATATTTTTCCAGTCCATATAAGGCTATATTGGTCCGGTCCATATAAGGCAGTATTTTTCCGATCCATATAAGGCTATATGAGTCCGGTCCATATCAGGCTACATTTTTCCAGTCCATATAAGGCTATATTAGTCCGGTCCATTTAAGGCTATATTTTTCGGGTCCATATAAGGCTATATTGCTCCTGTCCATATAAGGCTATATTTTTCAAGTCCATATAAGGCTATATTGGTCCGGTCCATATAAGGCTATATTTTTCCAGTCCATATAAGGCTATATTGGTCCGGTCCATATAAGGCTATATTGGTCCTGTCCATATAAGGCTATATTTTTGCAGTCCATATAAGGCTATATTGGTCCTGTCCATATAAGGCTATATTTTTCCAGTCCATATAAGGCTATATTGGTCCTTTCCATATAAGGCTATATTTTTCCAGTCCATATAAGTCTATATTGGTCCGGTCCATATAAGGCTATATTTTTCCGGTCCATAGAAGGCTATATTTTTCCAGTCCATATAAGGCTATATTGGTCCGGTCCATATAAGGCTATATTTTTCCGGTCCATATAAGGCTATATTGGTCCGGTCCATATAAGGCTATATTTTTCCGGTCCATATAAGGCTATATTGGACCGGTCCATATAAGGCTATATTTTTCCGGTCCATATAAGGCTATATTGTTCCGGTCCATATAAGGCTATATTGGTCCGGACTATATAAGGCTATATTGGTCCGGTCCATATAAGGCTATATTTTTCCGGTCCATATGAGGCTATATTGGTCCAGTCCATATAAGGCTATATTTTTCCGGTCCATATAAGGCTATATTGGTCCTTTCCTTATAAAGTTATATTTTTCCGGTCCATATAAGGCTATATTGGTCCGGTCCATATAAGGCTATATTTTTCCAGTCCATATAAGGCTATATTGGTCCTTTCCATATAAGGCTATATTTTTCCGGTCCATATAAGGCTATATTGGTCCTGTCCATATAACGCTATATTTTTCCGGTCCATATAAGGCTATATTGGTCCTGTCCATATAAGGCTATATTGGTCCGGTCCATATAAGGCTATATTCATCCTATCCGTATAAGGCTATATTGGTCCTATCCATATAAGGCTATATTTTTCCGGTCCATATAAGGCCATATTGGTCCTTTCCATATAAGGCTATATTGGTCCGTTCCATATAAGTCTATATTCGTCCAGTCCATATAAGGCTATATTTTTCCCGTCCAAATAAGGCTATATTTTTCCGGTTCATATAAGGCTATATTGGTCCGGTCCATATAAGGCTATATTTTTCCGGTCCATATAAGGCTATATTGGTCCGGTCCATATCAGGCTATATTTTTCCGGTCCATATAAGGCTATATTGGTCCTATCCATATAAGGCTATATTTTTCTAGTCCATATAAGGCTAAATTGGTCCGGTCCATATAAGGCTATATTTTTCCGGTCCATATAAGGCTATATTGGTCCGGTCCATATAAGGCTATATTTTTCAAGTCCATATAACCGTATATTGGTCTGGTCCATATAAGGCTATATTTTTCCGGTCCATATAAGGCTATATTTTTCCGGTCCTTATAAGGCTATACTGGTCCGGTCCATATAAGGCTATATTTTTCCAGTCCATATAAGGCTATATTGGTCCTGTCCATATAAGGCTATATTGGTCCTGTCCATATAAGGCTATATTTTTCCGGTCCATATAAGGCTATATTGGTCCTGTCCATATAAGGCTATATTGGTCCGGTCCATGTAAGTCTATATTTATCCTATTCGTATAAGGCTATATTGGTCCTATCCATATAAGGCTATATTTTTCCGGTCCATATAAGGCTATATTGGTCCTTTCCATATAAGGCTATATTGGTCCGTTCCATATAAGTCTACATTCGTCCAGTCCATATAAGGCTATATTGGTCCGGTCCATATAAGGCTATATTTTTCCAATCCATATAAGGCTATATTGGTCCGGTCCATATCAGGCTATATTTTTCCAGTCCATATAAGGCTATATTGGTCCTTTCCATATAAGGCTATATTTTTCCAGTCCATATAAGGCTATATTGGTCCTGTCCATATAAGGCTATATTTTTCCAGTCCATATAAGGCTATATTGGTCCGGTCGATATAAGGCTATATTTTTCCAGTCCATATAAGGCTATATTGGTCCGGTCCATATAAGGCTATATTGGTCCTGTCCATATAAGGCTATATTTTTGCAGTCCATATAAGGCTATATTGGTCCGTTCCATATAAGGCTATATTTTTCCAGTCCATATAAGGCTATATTGGTCCTTTCCATATAAGGCTATATTTTTCCAGTCCATATAAGTCTATATTGGTCCGGTCCATATAAGGCTATATTTTTCCGGTCCTTAGAAGGCTATATTTTTCCGGTCCATATAAGGCTATATTGGTCCGGTCCATATAAGGCTATATTTTTCCGGTCCATATAAGGCTATATTGGTCCGGTCCATATAAGGCTATATTTTTCCGGTCCATATAAGGCTATATTGGACCGGTCCATATAAGGCTATATTTTTCCGGTCCATATAAGGCTATATTGGTCCGGTCCATATAAGGCTATATTTTTCCGGTCCATATGAGGCTATATTGGTCCAGTCCATATAAAGCTATATTTTTCCGGTCCATATAAGGCTATATTGGTCCTTTCCATATAAGGCTATATTCTTCCAGTCCATAAAAGGCTATATTGGTTCAGTCCATAAAAGGCAATATTTTTCCGATCCATATAAGGCTATATGAGTCCGGTACATATAAGGCTATATTTTTCTAGTCCATATAAGGCTATATTGGTCCTGTCCATATAAGGCTATATTTTTCCAGTCCATATAAGGCTATATGGGTCCTTTCCATATAAGGCTATATTTTTCCTGTCCATATAAGGCTATATTGTTCCGGTCCATATAAGGCTATATTTTTCCGGTCCATATAAGGCTATATTGGTCCTTTCCTTATAAGGTTATATTTTTCCGGTCCATATAAGGCTATATTGGTCCGGTCCATATAAGGCTATATTTTTCCAGTCCATATAAGGCTATATTGGTCCTTTCCATATAAGGCTATATTTTTCCGGTCCATATAAGGCTATATTGGTCCTGTCCATATAACGCTATATTTTTCCGGTCCATATAAGGCTATATTGGTCCTGTCCATATAAGGCTATATTGGTCCGGTCCATATAAGGCTATATTCATCCTATCCGTATAAGGCTATATTGGTCCTATCCATATAAGGCTATATTTTTCCGGTCCATATAAGGCCATATTGGTCCTTTCCATATAAGGCTATATTGGTCCGTTCCATATAAGTCTATATTCGTCCAGTCCATATAAGGCTATATTTTTCCCGTCCAAATAAGGCTATATTTTTCCGGTTCATATAAGGCTATATTGGTCCGGTCCATATAAGGCTATATTTTTCCGGTCCATATAAGGCTATATTGGTCCGGTCCATATCAGGCTATATTTTTCCGGTCCATATAAGGCTATATTGGTCCTATCCATATAAGGCTATATTTTTCTAGTCCATATAAGGCTAAATTGGTCCGGTCCATATAAGGCTATATTTTTCCGGTCCATATAAGGCTATATTGGTCCGGTCCATATAAGGCTATATTTTTCAAGTCCATATAACCGTATATTGGTCTGGTCCATATAAGGCTATATTTTTCCGGTCCATATAAGGCTATATTTTTCCAGTCCATATAAGGCTATACTGGTCCGGTCCATATAAGGCTATATTTTTCCAGTCCATATAAGGCTATATTGGTCCTGTCCATATAAGGCTATATTGGTCCTGTCCATATAAGGCTATATTTTTCCGGTCCATATAAGGCTATATTGGTCCTGTCCATATAAGGCTATATTGGTCCGGTCCATGTAAGTCTATATTTATCCTATTCGTATAAGGCTATATTGGTCCTATCCATATAAGGCTATATTTTTCCGGTCCATATAAGGCTATATTGGTCCTTTCCATATAAGGCTATATTGGTCCGTTCCATATAAGTCTACATTCGTCCAGTCCATATAAGGCTATATTGGTCCGGTCCATATAAGGCTATATTTTTCCAATCCATATAAGGCTATATTGGTCCGGTCCATATCAGGCTATATTTTTCCAGTCCATATAAGGCTATATTGGTCCTTTCCATATAAGGCTATATTTTTCCAGTCCATATAAGGCTATATTGGTCCTGTCCATATAAGGCTATATTTTTCCAGTCCATATAAGGCTATATTGGTCCGGTCCATATAAGGCTATATTTTTCCAGTCCATATAAGGCTATATTGGTCCGGTCCATATAAGGCTATATTGGTCCTGTCCATATAAGGCTATATTTTTACAGTCCATATAAGGCTATATTGGTCCGTTCCATATAAGGCTATATTTTTCCAGTCCATATAAGGCTATATTGGTCCTTTCCATATAAGGCTATATTTTTCCAGTCCATATAAGTCTATATTGGTCCGGTCCATATAAGGCTATATTTTTCCGGTCCTTAGAAGGCTATATTTTTCCGGTCCATATAAGGCTATATTGGTCCGGTCCATATAAGGCTATATTTTTCCGGTCCATATAAGGCTATATTGGTCCGGTCCATATAAGGCTATATTTTTCCGGTCCATATAAGGCTATATTGGACCGGTCCATATAAGGCTATATTTTTCCGGTCCATATAAGGCTATATTGGTCCGGTCCATATAAGGCTATATTTTTCCGGTCCATATGAGGCTATATTGGTCCAGTCCATATAAAGCTATATTTTTCCGGTCCATATAAGGCTATATTGGTCCTTTCCATATAAGGCTATATTCTTCCAGTCCATAAAAGGCTATATTGGTTCAGTCCATAAAAGGCAATATTTTTCCGATCCATATAAGGCTATATGAGTCCGGTACATATAAGGCTATATTTTTCTAGTCCATATAAGGCTATATTGGTCCTGTCCATATAAGGCTATATTTTTCCAGTCCATATAAGGCTATATGGGTCCTTTCCATATAAGGCTATATTTTTCCTGTCCATATAAGGCTATATTGTTCCGGTCCATATAAGGCTATATTTTTCCGGTCCATATAAGGCTATACTTTTCCGGTCCATATAAGGCTCTATTTTTCCAGGCCATATAAGGCTATATTGGTCCTGTCCATATGAGGTTATATTTTTCCGGTCCATATAAGGCTATATTGGTCCGGTCCATATAAGGCTATATTTTTCCGGTCCATATAAGGCTATATTGGTCCTTTCCATATAAGGCTATATTTTTCCAGTCCATATAAGGCTATATTGGTCCGGTCCATATAAGGCAGTATTTTTCCGATCCATATAAGGCTATATGAGTCCGGTCCATATCAGGCTACATTTTTCCAGTCCATATAAGGCTATATTAGTCCGGTCCATATAAGGCTATATTTTTCGGGTCCATATAAGGCTATATTTTTCCGATCCATATAAGGCTATATTTTTCAAGTCCATATAAGGCTATATTGGTCCGGTCCATATAAGGCTATATTTTTCCGGTCCATATAAGGCTATATTGGTCCGGTCCATATAAGGCTATATTGGTCCTGTCCATATAAGGCTATATTTTTGCAGTCCATATAAGGCTATATTGGTCCTGTCCATATAAGGCTATATTTTTCCAGTCCATATAAGGCTATATTGGTCCTTTCCATATAAGGCTATATTTTTCCAGTCCATATAAGTCTATATTGGTCCGGTCCATATAAGGCTATATTTTTCCGGTCCATAGAAGGCTATATTTTTCCAGTCCATATAAGGCTATATTGGTCCGGTCCATATAAGGCTATATTTTTCCGGTCCATATAAGGCTATATTGGTCCGGTCCATATAAGGCTATATTTTTCCGGTCCATATAAGGCTATATTGGACCGGTCCATATAAGGCTATATTTTTCCGGTCCATATAAGGCTATATTGTTCCGGTCCATATAAGGCTATATTGGTCCGGACTATATAAGGCTATATTGGTCCGGTCCATATAAGGCTATATTTTTCCGGTCCATATGAGGCTATATTGGTCCAGTCCATATAAGGCTATATTTTTCCGGTCCATATAAGGCTATATTGGTCCTTTCCTTATAAGGTTATATTTTTCCGGTCCATATAAGGCTATATTGGTCCGGTCCATATAAGGCTATATTTTTCCAGTCCATATAAGGCTATATTGGTCCTTTCCATATAAGGCTATATTTTTCCGGTCCATATAAGGCTATATTGTTCCTGTCCATATAACGCTATATTTTTCCGGTCCATATAAGGCTATATTGGTCCTGTCCATATAAGGCTATATTGGTCCGGTCCATATAAGGCTATATTCATCCTATCCGTATAAGGCTATATTGGTCCTATCCATATAAGGCTATATTTTTCCGGTCCATATAAGGCCATATTGGTCCTTTCCATATAAGGCTATATTGGTCCGTTCCATATAAGTCTATATTCGTCCAGTCCATATAAGGCTATATTTTTCCCGTCCAAATAAGGCTATATTTTTCCGGTTCATATAAGGCTATATTGGTCCGGTCCATATAAGGCTATATTTTTCCGGTCCATATAAGGCTATATTGGTCCGGTCCATATCAGGCTATATTTTTCCGGTCCATATAAGGCTATATTGGTCCTATCCATATAAGGCTCTATTTTTCTAGTCCATATAAGGCTAAATTGGTCCGGTCCATATAAGGCTATATTGGTCCGGTCCATATAAGGCTATATTTTTCAAGTCCATATAACCGTATATTGGTCTGGTCCATATAAGGCTATATTTTTCCGGTCCATATAAGGCTATATTTTTCCGGTCCTTATAAGGCTATACTGGTCCGGTCCATATAAGGCTATATTTTTCCAGTCCATATAAGGCTATATTGGTCCTGTCCATATAAGGCTATATTTTTCCGGTCCTTAGAAGGCTATATTGGTCCTGTCCATATAAGGCTATATTGGTCCGTTCCATATAAGTCTACATTCGTCCAGTCCATATAAGGCTATATTGGTCCGGTCCATATAAGGCTATATTTTTCCAATCCATATAAGGCTATATTGGTCCGGTCCATATCAGGCTATATTTTTCCAGTCCATATAAGGCTATATTGGTCCTTTCCATATAAGGCTATATTTTTCCAGTCCATAAAAGGCTATATTGGTTCAGTCCATATAAGGCAATATTTTTCCGATCCATATAAGGCTATATGAGTCGGGTCCATATCAGGCTATATTTTTCCGGTCCATATAAGGCTATATTGGTCCGGTACATATAAGGCTATATTTTTCCCGTCCATATAAGGCTATATTGGTCCTGTCCATATAAGGCTATATTTTTCCAGTCCATATAAGGATATATGGATCCTTTCCATATAAGGCTATATTTTTCCTGTCCATATAAGGCTATATTGTTCCGGTCCATATAAGGCTCTATTTTTCCGGGCCATATAAGGCTATACTGGTCCGGTCCATATAAGGCTATATTTTTCCGGTCCATATAAGGCTATATTTCTCCGGTCCATATAATGCCATATTTTTCAAGTCCATATAAGGCTATATTGGTCCTTTCCATATAAGGCTATATTTTTCCAGTCCATATAAGGCTATATTGGTCCAGTCCATATAAGGCAGTATTTTTCCGATCCATATAAGGCTATATGAGTCCGGTCCATATCAGGCTATATTTTTCCAGTCCATATAAGGCTATATTAGTCCGGTCCATATAAGGCTATATTTTTCGGGTCCATATAAGGCTATATTGGTCCGGTCCATATAAGGCTATATTTTTCCGGTCCATATAAGGCTATATTTTTCCGATCCATATAAGGCTATATTTTTCTGGTCCATATAAGGCTATATTGGTCCGGTCCATATAAGGCTATATTTTTCCGGTCCATATAAGGCTATATTGGTCCGGTCCATATAAGGCAGTATTTTTCCGATCCATATAAGGCTATATTGGTCCGGTCCATATAAGGCTATATTTTTCCGGTCCATATAAGGCTATATTGGTCCGGTCCATATAAGGCTATATTTTTCCGGTCCATATAAGGCTATATTGGTCCTATCCATATAAGGCTATATTTTTGCAGTCCATATAAGGCTATATTGGTCCTGTCCATATAAGGCTATATTTTTCCAGTCCATATAAGGCTATATTGGTCCTTTCCATATAAGGCTATATTTTTCCAGTCCATATAAGTCTATATTGTTCCGGTCCATATAAGGCTATATTTTTCCGGTCCATATAAGGCTATATTGGTCCGGTCCATATAAGGCTCTATTTTTCCGGTCCATATAAGGCTATATTGGTCCGGTCCATATAAGGCTATATTTTTCCGGTCCATATAAGGCTATATTGGTCCGGTCCATATAAGGCTATATTTTTCCAGTCCATATAAGGCTATATTGGACCGGTCCATATAAGTCTATATTGGTCCGGTCCATATAAGGCTATATTGGTCCGGACTATATAAGGCTATATTGGTCCTGTCCATATAAGGCTATATTTTTCCGGTCCATATAAGGCTATATTGGTCCGGTCCATATAAGGCTATATTTTTCCAGTCCATATAAGGCTATATTGGTCCTTTCCATATAAGGCTATATTTTTCCGGTCCATATAAGGCTATATTGGTCCGGTCCAGATAAGGATATATTGGTCCCGTCCATATAAGGCTATATTCATCCTATCCGTATAAGGCTATATTGGTCCTATCCATATAAGGCTATATTTTTCCGGTCCATATAAGGCCATATTGGTCCTTTCCATATAAGGCTATATTGGTCCGTTCCATATAAGTCTATATTCGTCCAGTCCATATAAGGCTATATTTTTCCCGTCCATATAAGGCTATATTTTTCCGGTCCATATAAGGCTATATTGGTGCGTTCCATATCAGGCTATATTTTTCCGGTCCATATAAGGCTATATTTTTCCAGTCCATATAAGGCTATATTGGTCCGGTCGATATAAGGTTATATTTTTCCGGTCCATATAAGGCTATATTGGTCCTTTCCTTATAAGGCTATATTTTTGCAGTCCATATAAGGCTATATTGGTCCTATCCATATAAGGCTATATTTTTGTAGTCCAGATAAGGCTATATTGGTCTGGTCCATATAAGGCTATATTTTTCCGGTCCATATAAGACTATATTGGTCCAGTCCATATAAGGCTATATTTTTCCGGTCCATATAAGGCTATATTGGTCCGGTCCATATAAGGCTATATTTTTCCGGTCCATATAAGGCTATATTGGTCCTATCCTTATAAGGCTATATTTTTCCGGTCCATATAAGGCTATATTTTTCCAGTCCATATAAGGCTATATTGGTCCGGTCCATATAAGGCTATATTTTTCCAGTCCATGTAAGGTTATATTGGTCCGGTCCATATAAGGCTATATTTTTCCAGTCCATAGAAGGCTATAATGGTCCTTTCCATATAAGGCTATATTTTTCCGTTCCATATAAAGCTATATTGGTCCGGTCCATATAAGGCTATATTTTTCCGGTCCATATAAGGCTATATTGGTCCGGTCCATATAAGGCTATATTTTTGCAGTCCATATAAGGCTATATTGGTCCGGTCCATATAAGGCTATATTTTTCCGGTCCATATAAGGCTATATTGGTCCGGTCCATATAAGGCTATATTGGTCCTTTCCATATAAGGGTATATTTTTCCGGTCCATATAAGGCTATATTGGTTAGGTCCATATAAGGCTATATTTTCCGGTCCATATAAGGCTATATTTTTCCAGTCCATATAAGGCTATATTGGTCCTGTCCATATAAGGCTATATTCGTCCGGTCCATATAAGGCTATATTTTCCCGGTCCATATAAGGCTATATTGGTCCGGTCCATATAAGGCTATATTTTTCCGGTCCATATAAGGCTATATTGGTCCTATCCATACATGGCTATATTGGTCTGGTCTATATAAGGCTATATTGGTCCTTTCCATATAAGGCTATATTTTTCCGGTCCATATAAGGCTATATTGGTCCGGTCCATATAAGGCTATATTGGTCCTTTCCATATAAGGCTATATTTTTCCGGTCCATATAAGGCTATATTGGTCCGGTCCATATAAGGCTATATTGGTCCTTTCCATATAAGGCTATATTTTTCCGGTCCATATAAGGCTATATTGGTCCGGTCCATATAAGGCTATATTTTTCCGGTCCATATAATGCTATATTTGTCCGGTCCATATAAGGCTATATTGGTCCGGACTATATAAGGCTATATTGGTCCGGTCCATATAAGGCTATATTTTTCCGGTCCATATGAGGCTATATTGGTCCAGTCCATATAAGGCTATATTTTTCCGGTCCATATAAGGCTATATTGGTCCTTTCCTTATAAGGTTATATTTTTCCGGTCCATATAAGGCTATATTGGTCCGGTCCATATAAGGCTATATTTTTCCAGTCCATATAAGGCTATATTGGTCCTTTCCATATAAGGCTATATTTTTCCGGTCCATATAAGGCTATATTGGTACAGTCCATATAACGCTATATTTTTCCGGTCCATATAAGGCTATATTGGTCCTGTCCATATAAGGCTATATTGGTCCGGTCCATATAAGGCTATATTCATCCTATCCGTATAAGGCTATATTGGTCCTATCCATATAAGGCTATATTTTTCCGGTCCATATAAGGCCATATTGGTCCTTTCCATATAAGGCTATATTGGTCCGTTCCATATAAGGCTATATTCTTCCAGTCCATATAAGGCTATATTTTTCCCGTCCATATAAGGCTATATTTTCCCGGTCCATATAAGGCTATATTGGTCCGGTCCATATAAGGCTATATTTTTCCGGTCCATATAAGGCTATATTGGTCCTATCCATATAAGGCTATATTTTTCTAGTCCATATAAGGCTAAATTGGTCCGGTCCATATAAGGCTATATTTTTCCGGTCCATATAAGGCTATATTGGTCCGGTCCATATAAGGCTATATTTTTCAAGTCCATATAAGCGTATATTGGTCTGGTCCATATAAGGCTATATTTTTCCGGTCCATATAAGGCTATATTTTTCCGGTCCTTATAAGGCTATACTGGTCCGGTCCATATAAGGCTATATTTTTCCAGTCCATATAAGGCTATATTGGTCCTGTCCATATAAGGCTATATTTTTCCAGTCCATATAAGGCTATATTTTTCCAGTCCATATAAGGCTATATTGGTCCTTTCCATATAAGGCTATGTTTTTCCGGTACATATAAGTCTATATTTTTCCGGTCCATATAAGGCTATATTGGTCCGGTCCATATAAGGCTATATTGGTCCTTTCCATATAAGGCTATATTGTTCCGGTCCATATAAGGCTATATTGGTCCGGTCCATATAAGGCTATATTTTTCCAGTCCATATAAGGCTATATTGGTCCGGTCGATATAAGGATATATTTTTCCGGTCCATATAAGGCTATATTGGTCCAGTCCATATAAGGCTATATTTTTCCGGTCCATATAAGGCTATATTGGTCCGGTCCATATAAGGCTATATTTTTCCGGTCCATATAAGGCTATATTGGTCCTATCCTTATAAGGCTATATTTTTCCGGTCCATATAAGGCTATATTTTTCCAGTCCATATAAGGCTATATTGGTCCTTTCCATATAAGGCAATATTTTTCCGGTCCATATAAGGCTATATTGGTCCGGTCAATATAAAGCTATATATTTCCGGTCTATATAAGGCTATATTGGTCCGGTCCATATAAGGCTATATTTTTCCGGTCCATATAAGTCTATATTTTTCCGGTCCATGTAAGGCTATATTGGTCCTGTCCATATAAGGCTATATTTTTCCAGTCCATATAAGGCTATATTTTTCCAGTCCATATAAGGCTATATTGGTCCTTTCCATATAAGGCTATATTTTTCCGGTCCATATAAGGCTATATTGGTCCTTTCCATATAAGGCTATATTGGTCCTTTCCATATAAGGCTATACTTTCGCAGTCCATATAAGGCTATATTGGTCCTGTCCATATAAGGCTATATTTTTCAAGTCCATATAAGGCTATATTGGTCCTTTCCATATAAGGCTATATTGGTCCTGTCCATATAAGGCTATATTTTTGCAGTCCATATAAGGCTATATTGCTCCTATCCATATAAGGCTATATTTTTCCGGTCCATATAAGGCTATATTGGTCCTGTCCATATAAGGCTATATTGGTCCTGTCCATATAAGGCTATATTGGTCCGGTCCATATAAGGCTATATTTTTCAAGTCTATATAAGTCTATATTGGTCCTTTCCATATAAGGCTATATTTTTCCAGTCCGTATAAGGCTATATTGGTCCTGTCCATATAAGGCTATATTGGTCCTTTCCGTATAAGGCTATATTTTTGCAGTCCATATAAGGCTATATTGGTCCTGTCCATATAAGGCTATATTTTTCCAGTCCATATAAGGCTATATTGGTCCTGTCCATATAAGGTTATATTTTTCCGGTCCATATAAGACTATATTGGTCCAGTCCATATAAGGCTATATTTTTGCAGTCCATATAAGGCTATATTGGTCCGGTCCATATAAGGCTATATTTTTCCGGTCCATATAAGGCTATATTGGTCCTATCCTTATAAGGCTATATTTTTCCGGTCCATATAAGGCTATATTTTTCCAGTCCATATAAGGCTACATTGGTCCGGTCCATATAAGGCTATATTTTTCCAGTCCATATAAGGTTATATTGGTCCGGTCCATATAAGGCTATATTTTTCCAGTCCATAGAAGGCTAAAATGGTCCTTTCCATATAAGGCTATATTTTTCCGGTCCATATAAAGCTATATTGGTCCGGTCCATATAAGGCTATATTTTTCCGGTCCATATAAGGCTATATTGGTCCGGTCAATATAAGGCTATATTTTTCCAGTCCATATAAGGCTATATTGGTCCGGTCCATATCAGGCTATATTTTTCTGGTCCATATAAGGCTATATTGGTCCGGTCCATATAAGGCTATATTGGTCCTTTCCATATAAGGGTATATTTTTCCCGTCCATATAAGGCTATATTGGTCCGGTCCATATAAGGCTATATTTTTCCGGTCCATATAAGGCTATATTTGACCGGTCCATATAAGGCTATATTTTTCCAGTCCATATAAGGCTATATTGGTCCGGTCCATATAAGGCTATATTTTTCCGGTCCATATAAGGCTATATTGGTCCGGTCCATATAAGGCTATATTTTTCAAGTCCATATAAGGCTATATTGGTCCTATCCATATATGGCTATATTGGTCTGGTCTATATAAGGCTATATTTGTCCTATCCATATAAGTCTATATTTTTCCGGTCCATATAAGGCTATATTGGTCCGGTCCATATAAGGCTATAGTTTTCCGGTCCATATAAGGCTATATTGGTCCGGTCCATATAAGGCTATATTGGTCCTTTCCATATAAGGCTATATTTTTCCGGTCCATATAAGGCTATATTGCTCCGGTCCATATAAGGCTATATTTTTCCGGTCCATATAAGGCTATATTGGTCCGGTCCATATCAGGCTATAATTTTCCCGTCCATATAAGGCTATATTGGTCCGGTCCATATAAGGCTATATTTTTCCGGTCCATATAAGGCTATATTGGTCCTTTCCATATAAGGCTATATTTTTCCAGTCCATATAAGGCTATATTGGTCCTTTCCATATAAGGCAATATTTTTCCGGTCCATATAAGGCTATTTTCGTCCGGTCAATATAAAGCTATATATTTCCGGTCTATATAAGGCTATATTGGTCCGGTCCATATAAGGCTATATTTTTCCAGTCCATATAAGGCTATATTTTTCCGGTCCATGTAAGGCTATATTGGTCCGGTCCATATAAGGCTATATTTTTCCAGTCCATATAAGGCTATATTTTTCCAGTACATATAAGGCTATATTGGTCCTTTCCATGTAAGGCTATATTTTTCCGGTCCATATAAGGCTATATTGGTCCTTTCCATATAAGGATATATTGGTCCTTTCCATATAAGGCTATACTTTCGCAGTCCATATAAGGCTATATTGGTCCTGTCCATATAAGGCTATATTTTTCAAGTCCATATAAGGCTATATTGGTCCTTTCCATTTAAGGCTATATTGGTCCTGTCCATATAAGGCTATATTTTTGCAGTCCATATAAGGCTATATTGCTCCTATCCATATAAGGCTATATTTTTCCGGTCCATATAAGGCTATATTGGTCCTGTCCATATAAGGCTATATTGGTCCTGTCCATATAAGGCTATATTGGTCCGGTCCATATAAGGCTATATTTTTCAAGTCTATATAAGTCTATATTGGTCCTGTCCATATAAGGCTATATTTTTCCAGTCCATATAAGGCTATATTTTTCCGGTCCATATAAGGCTATATTGGTCCTATCCATATAAGGCTATATTGGTCCTTTCCATATAAGGCTATATTGGTCCGGTCCATATAAGGCTATATTTTTCCTTTCCATATAAGGCTATATTTTTCCAGTCCATATAAGGCTATATTGGTCCTGTCCATATAAGGCTATATTTTTGCAGTCCATATAAGGCTATATTGGTCCTGTCCATATAAGGCTATATTTTTGCAGTCCATATAAGGCTATATTGGTCCTGTCCATATAAGGCTATATTTTTGCAGTCCATATAAGGCTATATTGGTCCTTTCCATATAAGGCTATATTTTCCAATCCATATAAGGCTATATTGGTCCTTTCTATATAAGGCTATATTTTTGCAGTCCATATAAGGCTCTATTGGTCCTTTCCATATAAGGCTATATTTTTCCGGTCCATATAAGGCTATATTGGTCCGGTCCATATAAGGCTATATTTTTGCAGTCCATATAAGGCTATATTGGACCGGTCCATATAAGGCTATATTTTTCCAGTCCATATAAGGCTATATTGGTCCGGTCCATATAAGGCTATATTTTTCAAGTCCATATAAGGCTATATTGGTCCGGTCCATATAAGGCTATATTTTTCCGGTCCATATAAGGCTATATTGGTCCTATCCATATATGGCTATATTGGTCTGGTCTATATAAGGCTATATTGGTCCTATCCATATAAGTCTATATTTTTCCGGTCCATATAAGGCTATATTGGTCCGGTCCATATAAGGCTATAGTTTTCCGGTCCATATAAGGCTATATTGGTCCTTTCCATATAAGGCTATATTTTTCCGGTCCATATAAGGCTATATTGGTCCGGTCCATATAAGGCTATAATTTTCCCGTCCATATAAGGCTATATTAGGTCTGGTCCATATAAGGCTATATTTTTCCGGTCCATATAAGGCTATATTGTTCCTATACATATAAGGCTATATTTTTGCAGTCCATATAAGGCTATATTGGTCCTTTCCATATAAGGCAATATTTTTCCGGTCCATATAAGGCTATATTGGTCCGGTCAATATAAAGCTATATTTTTCCGGTCCATATAAGGCTATATTGGTCCGGTCCATATAAGCCTATATTTTTCCGGTCCATATAAGTCTATATTTTTCCGGTCCATATAAGGCTATATTGGTCCGGTCCATATAAGGCTATATTTTTCCAGTCCATATAAGGCTATATTTTTGCAGTCCATATAAGGCTATATTGGTCCGGTCCATATAAGGCTATATTTTTCCGGTCCATATAAGGCTATATGTTTCCAGTCCATATAAGGCTATTTTGGTAGGGTCCATATAAGGCTATATTTTTCCGGTCCATATAAGGCTATATTGGTCCTTTCCATATAAGGCTATATTGGTCCGGTCCATATAAGGCTATATTGGTCCTGTCCATATAAGGCTATATTTTTCCGGTCCATATAAGGCTATATTTTTCCGGTCCATATAAGGCTATATTGGTCCTTTCTATATAAGGCTATATTTTTCTGGTCCATATAAGGCTATATTGGTCCAGTCCATATAAGGCTATATTTTTCCGGTCCATATAAGGCTATATTGGACCGGTCCATATAAGGCTATATTTTTCCGGTCCTTATAAGGCTATATTGGTCCTATCCATATATGGCTATATTGGTCCGGTCTATATAATGCTATATTGGTCCCATCCATATAAGGCTATATTTTTCCGGTCCATATAAGGCTATATTGGTCCAGTCAATATAAGGCTATATTTTTCCAGTCCATATGAGGCTATTTTGGTCCGGTCCATATCAGGCTATATTTTTTAAGTCCATATAAGGCTATATTGCTCCTTTCCATATAAGGCTATATTTTTGCAGTCCATATAAGGCTATATTGGTCCGGTCCATATAAGGCAATATTTTTCCGATCCATATAAGGCTATATGGGTCCGGTCCATATCAGGCTATATTTTTCCGGTCCATATAAGGCTATATTGGTCCTTTCCATATAAGGCTATAATGGTCCGGTCCATATAAGGCTATATTGGTCCTGTCCATATAAGGCTATATTTTTGCAGTCCATATAAGGCTATATTGGTCCTGTCCATATAAGGCTATATTTTTCCAGTCCATATAAGGCTATATTGGTCCAATCCATATAAGGCTATATTTTTGCAGTCCATATAAGGCTATATTGGTCCTGTCCATATAAGGCTATATTTTTCCTGTCCATATAAGGCTATATTTTTCCAGTCCATATAAGGCTATATTGGTCCTTTCCATATAAGGCTATACTTTCGCAGTCCATATAAGGCTATATTGGTCCTGTCCATATAAGGCTATATTTTTCAAGTCCATATAAGGCTATATTGGTCCTTTCCATATAAGGCTATATTGGTCCTGTCCATATAAGGCTATATTTTTGCAGTCCATATAAGGCTATATTGCTCCTATCCATAAAAGGCTATATTTTTCCAGTCCATATAAGGCTATATTGGTCCTTTCCATATAAGGCTATATTTTTCCAGTGCATATAAGGCTATATTGGTCCGTTCCATATAAGTCTATATTCGTCCAGTCCATATAAGGCTATATTGGTCCGGTCCATATAAGGCTATATTTTTCCAATCCATATAAGGCTATATTGGTCCGGTCCATATCAGGCTATATTGGTCCGGTCCATATAAGGCTATATTGGTCCTTTCCATATAAGGCTATATTGGTCCTTTGCATATAAGGCTATATTGGTCCGGTCCATATAAGGCTATATTTTTCCTTTCCATATAAGGCTATATTTTTCCAGTCCATATAAGGCTATATTGGTCCTGTCCATATAAGGCTATATTTTTGCAGTCCATATAAGGCTATATTGGTCCTGTCCATATAAGGCTATATTTTTGCAGTCCATATAAGGCTATATTGCTCCTATCCATATAAGGCTATATTTTTCCAGTCCATATAAGGCTATATTGGTCCTTTCCATATAAGGCTATATTTTTCCAGTCCATATAAGGCTATATTGCTCCTGTCCATATAAGGCTATATTTTTCCAGTCCATATAAGGCTATATTGGTCCTATCCATATAAGGCTATATTGGTCCTTTCCATATAAGGCTATATTTTCCAATCCATATAAGGCTATATTGGTCCTGTCCATATAAGGCTATATTTTTCCAGTCCATATAAGGCTATATTGGTCCTTTCCATATAAGGCTATATTTTTCCGGTCCATATAAGGCTATATTGGTCCGGTCCATATAAGGCTATATTGGTCCTTTCCATATAAGGCTATACTTTCGCAGTCCATATAAGGCTATATTGGTCCTGTCCATATAAGGCTATATTTTTCAAGTCCATATAAGGCTATATTGGTCCTTTCCATATAAGGCTATATTTTTCCCGTCCATATAAGGCTATATTGGTCCTGTCCATATAAGGCTATATTTTTCCGGTCCATATAAGGCTATATTGGTCCTTTCCATATAAGGCTATATTTTTCCAGTCCATATAAGGCTATATTGGTCCTGTCCATATAAGGCTATATTTTTCCAGTCCATATAAGGCTATATTGGTCCTGTCCATATAAGGCTATATTTTTCCAGTCCATATAAGGCTATATTGGTCCGGTCAATATAAGGCTATATTTTTCCGGTCCATATAAGGCTATATTTTTCCGGTCCATATAAGGCTATATTCTTCCGGTCCATATAAGTCTATATTTTTCCAGTCCATATAAGGCTATATTTTTCCGGTGCATATAAGGCTATATTGGTCCGGTCCATATAAGGCTATATTGGTCCGGACTATATAAGGCTATATTGTTCCGGTCCATATAAGGCTATATTTTTCCAGTCCATATAAGGCTATATTGGTCCTTTACATATAAGGCTATATTTTTCCGGTCCATATAAGGCTATATTGGTCCAGTCCATATAAGGCTATATTTTTCCGGTCCATATAAGGCTATATTGGTCCTGTCCATATAAGGCTATATTGGTCCGGTCCATATAAGGCTATATTCATCCTATCCGTATAAGGCTATATTGGTCCTATCCATATAAGGCTATATTTTTCCGGTCCATATAAGGCCATATTGGTCCTTTCCATATAAGGCTATATTGGTCCGTTCCATATAAGGCTATACTTTTCCAGTCCATATGAGGCTATATTGGTCCTGTCCATATAAGGCTATATTTTTCCAATCCATATAAGGCTATATTGGTCCGGTCCATATCAGGCTATATTGGTCCGGTCCATATAAGACTATATTGGTCCGGTCCATATAAGGCTATATTGGTCCTTTCCATATAAGGCTATATTGGTCCGGTCCATATAAGGCTATATTTTTCCTTTCCATATAAGGCTATATTTTTCCAGTCCATATAAGGCTATATTGGTCCTGTCCATATAAGGCTATATTTTTGCAGTCCATATAAGGCTATATTGGTCCTGTCCATATAAGGCTATATTTTTGCAGTCCATATAAGGCTATATTGCTCCTATCCATATAAGGCTATATTTTTCCAGTCCATATAAGGCTATATTGGTCCTTTCCATATAAGGCTATATTTTTCCAGTCCATATAAGGCTATATTGGTCCTGTCCATATAAGGCTAAATTTTTCCAGTCCATATAAGGCTATATTGCTCCTGTCCATATAAGGCTATATTTTTCCAGTCCATATAAGGCTATATTGGTCCTATCCATATAAGGCTATATTGGTCCTTTCCATATAAGGCTATATTTTCCAATCCATATAAGGCTATATTGGTCCTGTCCATATAAGGCTATATTTTTCCAGTCCATATAAGGCTATATTGGTCCTTTCCATATAAGGCTATATTTTTCCAGTCCATATAAGGCTATATTGGTCCGGTCCATATAAGGCTATATTGGTCCTTTCCATATAAGGCTATACTTTCGCAGTCCATATAAGGCTATATTGGTCCTGTCCATATAAGGCTATATTTTTCCAGTCCATATAAGGCTATATTGGTCCTTTCCATATAAGGCTATATTTTTCCAGTCCATATAAGGCTATATTGGTCCTGTCCATATAAGGCTATATTTTTCCAGTCCATATAAGGCTATATTGGTCCTGTCCATATAAGGCTATATTTTTCCAGTCCATATAAGGCTATATTGGTCCTATCCATATAAGGCTATATTTTTCCAGTCCATATAAGGCTATATTGGTCCTTTCCATATAAGGCTATATTTTTCCAGTCCATATAAGGCTATATTGGTTCGGTCAATATAAGGCTATATTTTTCCAGTCCATATAAGGCTATATTTTTCCGGTCCATATAAGGCTATATTCTTCCGGTCCATATAAGTCTATATTTTTCCAGTCCATATAAGGCTATATTTTTCCGGTGCATATAAGGCTATATTGGTCCTTTCCATATAAGGCTATATTGGTCCGGACTATATAAGGCTATATTGGTCAGGTCCATATAAGGCTATATTTTTCCGGTCCATATAAGGCTATATTGGTCCAGTCCATATAAGGCTATATTTTTCCGGTCCATATAAGGCTATATTGGTCCTTTCCTTATAAGGTTATATTTTTCCAGTCCATATAAGGCTATATTGGTCCGGTCCATATAAGGCTATATTTTTCCAGTCCATATAAGGCTATATTGGTCCTTTACATATAAGGCTATATTTTTCCGGTCCATATAAGGCTATATTGGTCCAGTCCATATAAGGCTATATTTTTCCAGTCCATATAAGGCTATATTGGTCCTGTCCATATAAGGTATATTGGTCCGGTCCATATAAGGCTATATTCATCCTATCCGTATAAGGCTATATTGGTCCTATCCATATAAGGCTATATTTTTCTGGTCCATATAAGGCCATATTGGTCCTTTCCATATAAGGCTATATTGGTCCGTTCCATATAAGTCTATATTCGTCCAGTCCATATAATGCTATATTGGTCCTGTCCATATAAGGCTATATTTTTCCAATCCATATAAGGCTATATTGGTCCGGTCCATATCAGGCTATATTGGTCCGGTCCATATAAGGCTATATTGGTCCTTTCCATATAAGGCTATATTTTTCCAGTCCATATAAGGCTATATTGGTCCGGTCCATATAAGGCTATATTTTTCCGGTCCATATAAGGCTATATTGGTCCTGTCCATATAAGGCTATATTTTTCCAGTCCATATAAGGCTATATTGGTCCTGTCCATATAAGGCTATATTTTTCCAGTCCATATAAGGCTATATTGGTCCTGTCCATATAAGGCTATATTTTTCCAGTCCATATAAGGCTATATTGGTCCTGTCCATATAAGGCTATATTTTTCCAGTCCATATAAGGCTATATTGGTCCTATCCATATAAGGCTATATTTTTCCAGTCCATATAAGGCTATATTGGTCCTTTCCATATAAGGCTATATTTTTTCAGTCCATATAAGGCTATATTGGTCCTGTCCATATAAGGCTATATTTTTCCAGTCCATATAAGGCTATATTTTTCCGGTCCATATAAGGCTATATTTGTCCTGTCCATATAAGGCTATATTTTTCCAGTCCATATAAGGCTATATTGGTCCTGTCCATATAAGGCTATATTTTTCCAGTCCATATAAGGCTATATTGGTCCTATCCATATAAGGCTATATTTTTCCAGTCCATATAAGGCTATATTGGTCCTGTCCATATAAGGCTATATTTTTCCAGTCCATGTAAGGCTATATTGGTCCTGTCCATATAAGGCTATATTTTTCCAGTCCATATAAGGCTATATTGGTCCTGTCCATATAAGGCTATATTTTTCCAGTCCATATAAGGCTATATTGGTCCTGTCCATATAAGGCTATATTTTTCCAGTCCATATAAGGCTATATTGGTCCTATCCATATAAGGCTATATTTTTCCAGTCCATATAAGGCTATATTGGTCCTTTCCATATAAGGCTATATTGGTCCTATACATATAAGGCTATATTTTTCCAGTCCATATAAGGCTATATTGGTCCTGTCCATATAAGGCTATATTTTTCCAGTCCATTTAAGGCTATATTGGTCCTGTCCATATAAGGCTATATTTTTCCAGTCCATATAAGGCTATATTGGTCCTGTCCATATAAGGCTATATTTTTCCAGTCCATATAAGGCTATATTTTTCCAGTCCATATAAGGCTATATTGGTCCTGTCCATATAAGGCTATATTTTTCCAGTCCATATAAGGCTATATTGGTCCTGTCCATATAAGGCTATATTTTTCCAGTCCATATAAGGCTATATTGGTACTGTCCATATAAGGCTATATTTTTCCAGTCCATATAAGGCTATATTGGTCCTGTCCATATAAGGCTATATTTTTCCAGTCCATATAAGGCTATATTGGTCCTGTCCATATAAGGCTATATTTTTCCAGTCCATATAAGGCTATATTTTTCCAGTCCATATAAGGCTATATTGGTCCTGTCCATATAAGGCTATATTTTTCCAGTCCATATAAGGCTATATTGGTCCTGTCCATATAAGGCTATATTTTTCCAGTCCATATAAGGCTATATTGGTCCTGTCCATATAAGGCTATATTTTTAAAGTCCATATAAGGCTATATTGGTCCTATCCATATAAGGCTATATTTTTCCAGTCCATATAAGGCTATATTGGTCCTGTCCATATAAGGCTATAAATTTTCCAGTCCATATAAGGCTATATTGGTCCTGTCCATATAAGGCTATATTTTTCCAGTCCATATAAGGCTATATTGGTCCTTTCCATATAAGGCTATATTGGTCCTGTCCATATAAGGCTATATTTTTCCAGTCCATATAAGGCTATATTGGTCCTGTCCATATAAGGCTATATTTTTCCAGTCCATATAAGGCTATATTGGTCCTATCCATATAAGGCTATATTTTTCCAGTCCATATAAGGCTATATTGGTCCTGTCCATATAAGGCTATATTTTTCCAGTCCATATAAGGCTATATTGGTCCTGTCCATATAAGGCTATATTTTTCCAGTCCATATAAGGCTATATTTTTCGAGTCCATATAAGGCTATATTGGTCCTGTCCATATAAGTCTATATTTTTCCAGTCCATATAAGGCTATATTGGTCCTATCCATATAAGGTTATATTTTTCCAGTCCATATAAGGCTATATTGGTCCTGTCCATATAAGGCTATATTTTTCCAGTCCATATAAGGCTATATTGGTCCTGTCCATATAAGGCTATATTGGTCCTGTCTATATAAGGCTATATTTTTCCAGTCCATATAAGGCTATATTGGTCCTGTCCATATAAGGCTATATTTTTCCAGTCCATATAAGGCTATATTGGTCCTGTCCATATAAGGCTATATTTTTCCAGTCCAAATAAGGCTATATTGGTCCTGTCCATATAAGGCTATATTTTTCCAGACCATATAAGGCTATATTGGTCCTATCCATATAAGGCTATATTTTTCCAGTCCATATAAGTCTATATTGGTCCTTTCCATATAAGGCTATATTTTTCCAGTCCATATAAGGCTATATTGGTCCTGTCCATATAAGGCTATATTTTTCCAGTCCATATAAGGCTATATTGGTCCTGTCCATATAAGGCTATATTTTTCCAGTCCATATAAGGCTATATTGGTCCTATCCATATAAGCCTATATTTTTCCAGTCCATATAAGGCTATATTGGTCCTGTCCATATAAGGCTATATTTTTGCAGTCCATATAAGGCTATATTGGTCCTGTCCATATAAGGCTATATTTTTCCAGTCCATATAAGGCTATATTGGTCCTGTCCATATAAGGCTATATTTTTCCAGTCCATATAAGGCTATATTGGTCCTTTCCATAAAAGGCTATATTGGTCCTGTCCATATAAGGCTATATTTTTCCAGTCCATATAAGGCTATATTGGTCCTGTCCATATAAGGCTATATTTTTCCAGTCCATATAAGGCTATATTGGTCCTATCCATATAAGGCTATATTTTTCCAGTCCATATAAGGCTATATTGGTCCTGTCCATATAAGGCTATATTTTTCCAGTCCATATAAGGCTATATTTTTCCTGTCCATATAAGGCTATATTTTTCCAGTCCATATAAGGCTATATTGGTCCTTTCCATATAAGGCTATATTTTTCCAGTCCATATAAGGCTATATTGGTCCTTTCCATAAAAGGCTATATTGGTCATGTTCATATAAGGCTATATTTTTGCAGTCCATATAAGGCTATATTGGTCCTGTCCATATAAGGCTATATTTTTCCAGTCCATATAAGGCTATATTGCTCCTATCCATATAAGGCTATATTTTTCCGGTCCATATAAGGCTATATTGGTCCTGTCCATATAAGGCTATATTTTTCCAGTCCATATAAGGCTATATTGGTCCTGTCCATATAAGGCTATATTTTTCCAGTCCATATAAGGCTATATTTTTCCAGTCCATATAAGGCTATATTGGTCCTGTCCATATAAGGCTATATTTTTCCAGTCCATATAAGGCTATATTGGTCCTGTCCATATAAGGCTATATTTTTCCAGTCCATATAAGGCTATATTGGTCCTGTCCATATAAGGCTATATTTTTCCAGTCCATATAAGGCTATATTGCTCCTGTCCATATAAGGCTATATTTTTCCAGTCCATATAAGGCTATATTGGTCCTGTCCATATAAGGCTATATTTTTCCAGTCCATATAAGTCTATATTGGTCCTGTCCATATAAGGCTATATTTTTCAAGTCCATATAAGGCTATATTGGTCCTGTCCATATAAGGCTATATTGGTCCTGTCCATATAAGGCTATATTGGTCCTGTCCATATAAGGCTATATTTTTCCAGTCCATATAAGGCTATATTGGTCCTATCCATATAAGGCTATATTTTTCCAGTCCATATAAGGCTATATTGGTCCTGTCCATATAAGGCTATATTTTTCCAGTCCATATAAGGCTATATTGGTCCTTTCCATATAAGGCTATATTGGTCCTGTCCATATAAGGCTACATTTTTCCAGTCCATATAAGGCTATATTGGTCCTGTCCATATAAGGCTATATTTTTCCAGTCCATATAAGGCTATATTTTTCCAGTCCATATAAGGCTATATTGGTCCTGTCCATATAAGGCTATATTGGTCCTGTCCATATAAGGCTATATTTTTCCAGTCCATATACGGCTATATTGTTCCTGTCCATATAAGGCTATATTTTTCCAGTCCATATAAGGCTATATTTTTCGAGTCCATATAAGGCTATATTGGTCCTGTCCATATAAGGCTATATTTTTCCAGTCCATATAAGGCTATATTGGTCCTATCCATATAAGGTTATATTTTTCCAGTCCATATAAGGCTATATTGGTCCTGTCCATATAAGGCTATATTTTTCCAGTCCATATAAGGCTATATTGGTCCTTTTCATATAAGGCTATATTGGTCCTGTCCATATAAGTCTATATTTTTCCAGTCCATATAAGGCTATATTGGTCCTGTCCATATAAGGCTATATTTTTCCAGTCCATATAAGGCTATATTGGTCCTGTCCATATAAGGCTATATTTTTCCAGTCCAAATAAGGCTATATTGGTCCTGTCCATATAAGGCTATATTTTTGCAGTCCATATAAGGCTATATTGGTCCTATCCATATAAGGCTATATTTTTCCAGTCCATATAAGGCTATATTGGTCCTGTCCATATAAGGCTATATTTTTCCAGTCCATATAAGGCTATATTGGTCCTGTCCATATAAGGCTATATTTTTCCAGTCCATATAAGGCTATATTTTTCCAGTCCATATAAGGCCATATTGGTCCTGTCCATATAAGGCTATATTTTTCCAGTCCATATAAGGCTATATTGGTCCTATCCATATAAGGCTATATTTTTCCAGTCCATATAAGGCTATATTGGTCCTGTCCATATAAGGCTATATTTTTGCAGTCCATATAAGGCTATATTGGTCCTGTCCATATAAGGCTATATTTTTCCAGTCCATATAAGGCTATATTTTCGCTGTCCATATAAGGCTATATTTTTCCAGTCCATATAAGGCTATATTGGTCCTTTCCATATAAGGCTATATTGGTCCTGTCCATATAAGGCTATATTTTTCCAGTCCATATAAGGCTATATTGGTCCTGTCCATATAAGGCTATATTTTTCCAGTCCATATAAGGCTATATTGGTCCTATCCATATAAGGCTATATTTTTCCAGTCCATATAAGGCTATATTGGTCCTGTCCATATAAGGCTATATTTTTCCAGTCCATATAAGGCTATATTTTTCCTGTCCATATAAGGCTATATTTTTCCAGTCCATATAAGGCTATATTGGTCCTTTCCATATAAGGCTATATTTTTCCAGTCCATATAAGGCTATATTGGTCCTTTCCATAAAAGGCTATATTGGTCCTGTCCATATAAGGCTATATTTTTCCAGTCCATATAAGGCTATATTGGTCCTGTCCATATAAGGCTATATTTTTCCAGTCCATATAAGGCTATATTGGTCCTATCCATATAAGGCTATATTTTTCCAGTCCATATAAGGCTATATTGGTCCTATCCATATAAGGCTATATTTTTCCGGTCCATATAAGGCTATATTGGTCCGGTCCATATAAGGCTATAGTTTTCCGGTCCATATAAGGCTATATTGGTCCTTTCCATATAAGGCTATATTTTTCCGGTCCATATAAGGCTATATTGGTCCGGTCCATATAAGGCTATAATTTTCCCGTCCATATAAGGCTATATTAGGTCTGGTCCATATAAGGCTATATTTTTCCGGTCCATATAAGGCTATATTGTTCCTATACATATAAGGCTATATTTTTGCAGTCCATATAAGGCTATATTGGTCCTTTCCATATAAGGCAATATTTTTCCGGTCCATATAAGGCTATATTGTTCCGGTCAATATAAAGCTATATTTTTCCGGTCCATATAAGGCTATATTGGTCCGGTCCATATAAGGCTATATTTTTCCGGTCCATATAAGTCTATATTTTTCCGGTCCATATAAGGCTATATTGGTCCGGTCCATATAAGGCTATATTTTTCCAGTCCATATAAGGCTATATTTTTGCAGTCCATATAAGGCTATATTGGTCCGGTCCATATAAGGCTATATTTTTCCGGTCCATATAAGGCTATATGTTTCCAGTCCATATAAGGCTATTTTGGTAGGGTCCATATAAGGCTATATTTTTCCGGTCCATATAAGGCTATATTGGTCCTTTCCATATAAGGCTATATTGGTCCGGTCCATATAAGGCTATATTGGTCCTGTCCATATAAGGCTATATTTTTCCGGTCCATATAAGGCTATATTTTTCCGGTCCATATAAGGCTATATTGGTCCTTTCTATATAAGGCTATATTTTTCTGGTCCATATAAGGCTATATTGGTCCAGTCCATATAAGGCTATATTTTTCCGGTCCATATAAGGCTATATTGGACCGGTCCATATAAGGCTATATTTTTCCGGTCCTTATAAGGCTATATTGGTCCTATCCATATATGGCTATATTGGTCCGGTCTATATAATGCTATATTGGTCCCATCCATATAAGGCTATATTTTTCCGGTCCATATAAGGCTATATTGGTCCAGTCAATATAAGGCTATATTTTTCCAGTCCATATGAGGCTATTTTGGTCCGGTCCATATCAGGCTATATTTTTTAAGTCCATATAAGGCTATATTGGTCCTTTCCATATAAGGCTATATTTTTGCAGTCCATATAAGGCTATATTGGTCCGGTCCATATAAGGCAATATTTTTCCGATCCATATAAGGCTATATGGGTCCGGTCCATATCAGGCTATATTTTTCCGGTCCATATAAGGCTATATTGGTCCTTTCCATATAAGGCTATAATGGTCCGGTCCATATAAGGCTATATTGGTCCTGTCCATATAAGGCTATATTTTTGCAGTCCATATAAGGCTATATTGGTCCTGTCCATATAAGGCTATATTTTTCCAGTCCATATAAGGCTATATTGGTCCAATCCATATAAGGCTATATTTTTGCAGTCCATATAAGGCTATATTGGTCCTGTCCATATAAGGCTATATTTTTCCAGTCCATATAAGGCTATATTTTTCCAGTCCATATAAGGCTATATTGGTCCTTTCCATATAAGGCTATACTTTCGCAGTCCATATAAGGCTATATTGGTCCTGTCCATATAAGGCTATATTTTTCAAGTCCATATAAGGCTATATTGGTCCTTTCCATATAAGGCTATATTGGTCCTGTCCATATAAGGCTATATTTTTGCAGTCCATATAAGGCTATATTGCTCCTATCCATAAAAGGCTATATTTTTCCAGTCCATATAAGGCTATATTGGTCCTTTCCATATAAGGCTATATTTTTCCAGTGCATATAAGGCTATATTGGTCCGTTCCATATAAGTCTATATTCGTCCAGTCCATATAAGGCTATATTGGTCCGGTCCATATAAGGCTATATTTTTCCAATCCATATAAGGCTATATTGGTCCGGTCCATATCAGGCTATATTGGTCCGGTCCATATAAGGCTATATTGGTCCTTTCCATATAAGGCTATATTGGTCCTTTCCATATAAGGCTATATTGGTCCGGTCCATATAAGGCTATATTTTTCCTTTCCATATAAGGCTATATTTTTCCAGTCCATATAAGGCTATATTGGTCCTGTCCATATAAGGCTATATTTTTGCAGTCCATATAAGGCTATATTGGTCCTGTCCATATAAGGCTATATTTTTGCAGTCCATATAAGGCTATATTGCTCCTATCCATATAAGGCTATATTTTTCCAGTCCATATAAGGCTATATTGGTCCTTTCCATATAAGGCTATATTTTTCCAGTCCATATAAGGCTATATTGCTCCTGTCCATATAAGGCTATATTTTTCCAGTCCATATAAGGCTATATTGGTCCTATCCATATAAGGCTATATTGGTCCTTTCCATATAAGGCTATATTTTCCAATCCATATAAGGCTATATTGGTCCTGTCCATATAAGGCTATATTTTTCCAGTCCATATAAGGCTATATTGGTCCTTTCCATATAAGGCTATATTTTTCCGGTCCATATAAGGCTATATTGGTCCGGTCCATATAAGGCTATATTGGTCCTTTCCATATAAGGCTATACTTTCGCAGTCCATATAAGGCTATATTGGTCCTGTCCATATAAGGCTATATTTTTCAAGTCCATATAAGGCTATATTGGTCCTTTCCATATAAGGCTATATTTTTCCCGTCCATATAAGGCTATATTGGTCCTGTCCATATAAGGCTATATTTTTCCGGTCCATATAAGGCTATATTGGTCCTTTCCATATAAGGCTATATTTTTCCAGTCCATATAAGGCTATATTGGTCCTGTCCATATAAGGCTATATTTTTCCAGTCCATATAAGGCTATATTGGTCCTGTCCATATAAGGCTATATTTTTCCAGTCCATATAAGGCTATATTGGTCCGGTCAATATAAGGCTATATTTTTCCGGTCCATATAAGGCTATATTTTTCCGGTCCATATAAGGCTATATTCTTCCGGTCCATATAAGTCTATATTTTTCCAGTCCATATAAGGCTATATTTTTCTGGTGCATATAAGGCTATATTGGTCCGGTCCATATAAGGCTATATTGGTCCGGACTATATAAGGCTATATTGTTCCGGTCCATATAAGGCTATATTTTTCCAGTCCATATAAGGCTATATTGGTCCTTTACATATAAGGCTATATTTTTCCGGTCCATATAAGGCTATATTGGTCCAGTCCATATAAGGCTATATTTTTCCGGTCCATATAAGGCTATATTGGTCCTGTCCATATAAGGCTATATTGGTCCGGTCCATATAAGGCTATATTCATCCTATCCGTATAAGGCTATATTGGTCCTATCCATATAAGGCTATATTTTTCCGGTCCATATAAGGCCATATTGGTCCTTTCCATATAAGGCTATATTGGTCCGTTCCATATAAGGCTATACTTTTCCAGTCCATATAAGGCTATATTGGTCCTGTCCATATAAGGCTATATTTTTCCAATCCATATAAGGCTATATTGGTCCGGTCCATATCAGGCTATATTGGTCCGGTCCATATAAGACTATATTGGTCCGGTCCATATAAGGCTATATTGGTCCTTTCCATATAAGGCTATATTGGTCCGGTCCATATAAGGCTATATTTTTCCTTTCCATATAAGGCTATATTTTTCCAGTCCATATAAGGCTATATTGGTCCTGTCCATATAAGGCTATATTTTTGCAGTCCATATAAGGCTATATTGGTCCTGTCCATATAAGGCTATATTTTTGCAGTCCATATAAGGCTATATTGCTCCTATCCATATAAGGCTATATTTTTCCAGTCCATATAAGGCTATATTGGTCCTTTCCATATAAGGCTATATTTTTCCAGTCCATATAAGGCTATATTGGTCCTGTCCATATAAGGCTAAATTTTTCCAGTCCATATAAGGCTATATTGCTCCTGTCCATATAAGGCTATATTTTTCCAGTCCATATAAGGCTATATTGGTCCTATCCATATAAGGCTATATTGGTCCTTTCCATATAAGGCTATATTTTCCAATCCATATAAGGCTATATTGGTCCTGTCCATATAAGGCTATATTTTTCCAGTCCATATAAGGCTATATTGGTCCTTTCCATATAAGGCTATATTTTTCCAGTCCATATAAGGCTATATTGGTCCGGTCCATATAAGGCTATATTGGTCCTTTCCATATAAGGCTATACTTTCGCAGTCCATATAAGGCTATATTGGTCCTGTCCATATAAGGCTATATTTTTCCAGTCCATATAAGGCTATATTGGTCCTTTCCATATAAGGCTATATTTTTCCAGTCCATATAAGGCTATATTGGTCCTGTCCATATAAGGCTATATTTTTCCAGTCCATATAAGGCTATATTGGTCCTGTCCATATAAGGCTATATTTTTCCAGTCCATATAAGGCTATATTGGTCCTGTCCATATAAGGCTATATTTTTCCAGTCCATATAAGGCTATATTGGTCCTTTCCATATAAGGCTATATTTTTCCAGTCCATATAAGGCTATATTGGTTCGGTCAATATAAGGCTATATTTTTCCAGTCCATATAAGGCTATATTTTTCCGGTCCATATAAGGCTATATTCTTCCGGTCCATATAAGTCTATATTTTTCCAGTCCATATAAGGCTATATTTTTCCGGTGCATATAAGGCTATATTGGTCCTTTCCATATAAGGCTATATTGGTCCGGACTATATAAGGCTATATTGGTCAGGTCCATATAAGGCTATATTTTTCCGGTCCATATAAGGCTATATTGGTCCAGTCCATATAAGGCTATATTTTTCCGGTCCATATAAGGCTATATTGGTCCTTTCCTTATAAGGTTATATTTTTCCAGTCCATATAAGGCTATATTGGTCCGGTCCATATAAGGCTATATTTTTCCAGTCCATATAAGGCTATATTGGTCCTTTACATATAAGGCTATATTTTTCCGGTCCATATAAGGCTATATTGGTCCAGTCCATATAAGGCTATATTTTTCCAGTCCATATAAGGCTATATTGGTCCTGTCCATATAAGGTATATTGGTCCGGTCCATATAAGGCTATATTCATCCTATCCGTATAAGGCTATATTGGTCCTATCCATATAAGGCTATATTTTTCTGGTCCATATAAGGCCATATTGGTCCTTTCCATATAAGGCTATATTAGTCCGTTCCATATAAGTCTATATTCGTCCAGTCCATATAATGCTATATTGGTCCTGTCCATATAAGGCTATATTTTTCCAATCCATATAAGGCTATATTGGTCCGGTCCATATCAGGCTATATTGGTCCTGTCCATATAAGGCTATATTGGTCCTTTCCATATAAGGCTATATTTTTCCAGTCCATATAAGGCTATATTGGTCCGGTCCATATAAGGCTATATTTTTCCGGTCCATATAAGGCTATATTGGTCCTGTCCATATAAGGCTATATTTTTCCAGTCCATATAAGGCTATATTGGTCCTGTCCATATAAGGCTATATTTTTCCAGTCCATATAAGGCTATATTGGTCCTGTCCATATAAGGCTATATTTTTCCAGTCCATATAAGGCTATATTGGTCCTGTCCATATAAGGCTATATTTTTCCAGTCCATATAAGGCTATATTGGTCCTATCCATATAAGGCTATATTTTTCCAGTCCATATAAGGCTATATTGGTCCTTTCCATATAAGGCTATATTTTTTCAGTCCATATAAGGCTATATTGGTCCTGTCCATATAAGGCTATATTTTTCCAGTCCATATAAGGCTATATTTTTCCGGTCCATATAAGGCTATATTTGTCCTGTCCATATAAGGCTATATTTTTCCAGTCCATATAAGGCTATATTGGTCCTGTCCATATAAGGCTATATTTTTCCAGTCCATATAAGGCTATATTGGTCCTATCCATATAAGGCTATATTTTTCCAGTCCATATAAGGCTATATTGGTCCTGTCCATATAAGGCTATATTTTTCCAGTCCATGTAAGGCTATATTGGTCCTGTCCATATAAGGCTATATTTTTCCAGTCCATATAAGGCTATATTGGTCCTGTCCATATAAGGCTATATTTTTCCAGTCCATATAAGGCTATATTGGTCCTGTCCATATAAGGCTATATTTTTCCAGTCCATATAAGGCTATATTGGTCCTGTCCATATAAGGCTATATTTTTCCAGTCCATATAAGGCTATATTGGTCCTATCCATATAAGGCTATATTTTTCCAGTCCATATAAGGCTATATTGGTCCTTTCCATATAAGGCTATATTGGTCCTATACATATAAGGCTATATTTTTCCAGTCCATATAAGGCTATATTGGTCCTGTCCATATAAGGCTATATTTTTCCAGTCCATTTAAGGCTATATTGGTCCTGTCCATATAAGGCTATATTTTTCCAGTCCATATAAGGCTATATTGGTCCTGTCCATATAAGGCTATATTTTTCCAGTCCATATAAGGCTATATTTTTCCAGTCCATATAAGGCTATATTGGTCCTGTCCATATAAGGCTATATTTTTCCAGTCCATATAAGGCTATATTGGTCCTGTCCATATAAGGCTATATTTTTCCAGTCCATATAAGGCTATATTGGTACTGTCCATATAAGGCTATATTTTTCCAGTCCATATAAGGCTATATTGGTCCTGTCCATATAAGGCTATATTTTTCCAGTCCATATAAGGCTATATTGGTCCTGTCCATATAAGGCTATATTTTTCCAGTCCATATAAGGCTATATTTTTCCAGTCCATATAAGGCTATATTGGTCCTGTCCATATAAGGCTATATTTTTCCAGTCCATATAAGGCTATATTGGTCCTGTCCATATAAGGCTATATTTTTCCAGTCCATATAAGGCTATATTGGTCCTGTCCATATAAGGCTATATTTTTAAAGTCCATATAAGGCTATATTTTTCCAGTCCATATAAGGCTATATTTTTCCAGTCCATATAAGGCTATATTGGTCCTGTCCATATAAGGCTATAAATTTTCCAGTCCATATAAGGCTATATTGGTCCTGTCCATATAAGGCTATATTTTTCCAGTCCATATAAGGCTATATTGGTCCTTTCCATATAAGGCTATATTGGTCCTGTCCATATAAGGCTATATTTTTCCAGTCCATATAAGGCTATATTGGTCCTGTCCATATAAGGCTATATTTTTCCAGTCCATATAAGGCTATATTGGTCCTATCCATATAAGGCTATATTTTTCCAGTCCATATAAGGCTATATTGGTCCTGTCCATATAAGGCTATATTTTTCCAGTCCATATAAGGCTATATTGGTCCTGTCCATATAAGGCTATATTTTTCCAGTCCATATAAGGCTATATTTTTCGAGTCCATATAAGGCTATATTGGTCCTGTCCATATAAGTCTATATTTTTCCAGTCCATATAAGGCTATATTGGTCCTATCCATATAAGGTTATATTTTTCCAGTCCATATAAGGCTATATTGGTCCTGTCCATATAAGGCTATATTTTTCCAGTCCATATAAGGCTATATTGGTCCTGTCCATATAAGGCTATATTGGTCCTGTCTATATAAGGCTATATTTTTCCAGTCCATATAAGGCTATATTGGTCCTGTCCATATAAGGCTATATTTTTCCAGTCCATATAAGGCTATATTGGTCCTGTCCATATAAGGCTATATTTTTCCAGTCCAAATAAGGCTATATTGGTCCTGTCCATATAAGGCTATATTTTTCCAGACCATATAAGGCTATATTGGTCCTATCCATATAAGGCTATATTTTTCCAGTCCATATAAGTCTATATTGGTCCTTTCCATATAAGGCTATATTTTTCCAGTCCATATAAGGCTATATTGGTCCTGTCCATATAAGGCTATATTTTTCCAGTCCATATAAGGCTATATTGGTCCTGTCCATATAAGGCTATATTTTTCCAGTCCATATAAGGCTATATTGGTCCTATCCATATAAGCCTATATTTTTCCAGTCCATATAAGGCTATATTGGTCCTGTCCATATAAGGCTATATTTTTGCAGTCCATATAAGGCTATATTGGTCCTGTCCATATAAGGCTATATTTTTCCAGTCCATATAAGGCTATATTGGTCCTGTCCATATAAGGCTATATTTTTCCAGTCCATATAAGGCTATATTGGTCCTTTCCATAAAAGGCTATATTGGTCCTGTCCATATAAGGCTATATTTTTCCAGTCCATATAAGGCTATATTGGTCCTGTCCATATAAGGCTATATTTTTCCAGTCCATATAAGGCTATATTGGTCCTATCCATATAAGGCTATATTTTTCCAGTCCATATAAGGCTATATTGGTCCTGTCCATATAAGGCTATATTTTTCCAGTCCATATAAGGCTATATTTTTCCTGTCCATATAAGGCTATATTTTTCCAGTCCATATAAGGCTATATTGGTCCTTTCCATATAAGGCTATATTTTTCCAGTCCATATAAGGCTATATTGGTCCTTTCCATAAAAGGCTATATTGGTCATGTTCATATAAGGCTATATTTTTGCAGTCCATATAAGGCTATATTGGTCCTGTCCATATAAGGCTATATTTTTCCAGTCCATATAAGGCTATATTGCTCCTATCCATATAAGGCTATATTTTTCCGGTCCATATAAGGCTATATTGGTCCTGTCCATATAAGGCTATATTTTTCCAGTCCATATAAGGCTATATTGGTCCTGTCCATATAAGGCTATATTTTTCCAGTCCATATAAGGCTATATTTTTCCAGTCCATATAAGGCTATATTGGTCCTGTCCATATAAGGCTATATTTTTCCAGTCCATATAAGGCTATATTGGTCCTGTCCATATAAGGCTATATTTTTCCAGTCCATATAAGGCTATATTGGTCCTGTCCATATAAGGCTATATTTTTCCAGTCCATATAAGGCTATATTGCTCCTGTCCATATAAGGCTATATTTTTCCAGTCCATATAAGGCTATATTGGTCCTGTCCATATAAGGCTATATTTTTCCAGTCCATATAAGGCTATATTGGTCCTGTCCATATAAGGCTATATTTTTCAAGTCCATATAAGGCTATATTGGTCCTGTCCATATAAGGCTATATTGGTCCAGTCCATATAAGGCTATATTTTTCCAGTCCATATAAGGCTATATTGGTCCTATCCATATAAGGCTATATTTTTCCAGTCCATATAAGGCTATATTGGTCCTGTCCATATAAGGCTATATTTTTCCAGTCCATATAAGGCTATATTGGTCCTTTCCATATAAGGCTATATTTGTCCTGTCCATATAAGGCTACATTTTTCCAGTCCATATAAGGCTATATTGGTCCTGTCCATATAAGGCTATATTTTTCCAGTCCATATAAGGCTATATTTTTCCAGTCCATATAAGGCTATATTGGTCCTGTCCATATAAGGCTATATTGGTCCTGTCCATATAAGGCTATATTTTTCCAGTCCATATACGGCTATATTGTTCCTGTCCATATAAGGCTATATTTTTCCAGTCCATATAAAGCTATATTTTTCGAGTCCATATAAGGCTATATTGGTCCTGTCCATATAAGGCTATATTTTTCCAGTCCATATAAGGCTATATTGGTCCTATCCATATAAGGTTATATTTTTCCAGTCCATATAAGGCTATATTGGTCCTGTCCATATAAGGCTATATTTTTCCAGTCCAAATAAGGCTATATTGGTCCTGTCCATATAAGGCTATATTTTTGCAGTCCATATAAGGCTATATTGGTCCTATCCATATAAGGCTATATTTTTCCAGTCCATATAAGGCTATATTGGTCCTGTCCATATAAGGCTATATTTTTCCAGTCCATATAAGGCTATATTGGTCCTGTCCATATAAGGCTATATTTTTCCAGTCCATATAAGGCTATATTTTTCCAGTCCATATAAGGCCATATTGGTCCTGTCCATATAAGGCTATATTTTTCCAGTCCATATAAGGCTATATTGGTCCTATCCATATAAGGCTATATTTTTCCAGTCCATATAAGGCTATATTGGTCCTGTCCATATAAGGCTATATTTTTGCAGTCCATATAAGGCTATATTGGTCCTGTCCATATAAGGCTATATTTTTCCAGTCCATATAAGGCTATATTTTCGCTGTCCATATAAGGCTATATTTTTCCAGTCCATATAAGGCTATATTGGTCCTTTCCATATAAGGCTATATTGGTCCTGTCCATATAAGGCTATATTTTTCCAGTCCATATAAGGCTATATTGGTCCTGTCCATATAAGGCTATATTTTTCCAGTCCATATAAGGCTATATTGGTCCTATCCATATAAGGCTATATTTTTCCAGTCCATATAAGGCTATATTGGTCCTGTCCATATAAGGCTATATTTTTCCAGTCCATATAAGGCTATATTTTTCCTGTCCATATAAGGCTATATTTTTCCAGTCCATATAAGGCTATATTGGTCCTTTCCATATAAGGCTATATTTTTCCAGTCCATATAAGGCTATATTGGTCCTTTCCATAAAAGGCTATATTGGTCCTGTCCATATAAGGCTATATTTTTCCAGTCCATATAAGGCTATATTGGTCCTGTCCATATAAGGCTATATTTTTCCAGTCCATATAAGGCTATATTGGTCCTATCCATATAAGGCTATATTTTTCCAGTCCATATAAGGCTATATTGGTCCTGTCCATATAAGGCTATATTTTTCCAGTCCATATAAGGCTATATTGGTCCTGTCCATATAAGGCTATATTTTTCCAGTCCATATAAGGCTATATTTTTCCAGTCCATATAAGGCTATATTGGTCCTGTCCATATAAGGCTATATTTTTCCAGTCCATATAAGGCTATATTGGTCCTGTCCATATAAGGCTATATTTTTCCAGTCCATATAAGGCTATATTGCTCCTGTCCATATAAGGCTATATTTTTCCAGTCCATATAAGGCTATATTGGTCCTTTCCATATAAGGCTATATTTTTTCCAGTCCATATAAGGCTATATTGGTCCTGTCCATATAAGGCTATATTTTTCCAGTCCATATAAGGCTATATTGGTCCTGTCCATATAAGGCTATATTTTTCCAGTCCATATAAGGCTATATTGGTCCTATCCATATAAGTCTATATTTTTCCAGTCCATATAAGGCTATATTGGTCCTATCCATATAAGGCTATATTTTTCCAGTCCATATAAGGCTATATTGGTCCTGTCCATATAAGGCTATATTTTTCCAGTCCATATAAGGCTATATTTTTCCAGTCCATATAAGGCTATATTGGTGCTGTCCATATAAGGCTATATTTTTCCAGTCCATATAAGGCTATATTGGTCCTGTCCATATAAGGCTATATTTTTCCAGTCCATATAAGGCTATATTGGTCCTGTCCATATAAGGCTATATTTTTCCAGTCCATATAAGGCTATATTGGTCCTTTCCATATAAGGCTATATTGGTCCTGTCCATATAAGGCTATATTTTTCCAGTCCATATAAGGCTATATTTTTCCAGTCCATATAAGGCTATATTGGTCCTGTCCATATAAGGCTATATTTTTCCAGTCCATATAAGGCTATATTGGTCCTATCCATATAAGGCTATATTGGTCCTGTCCATATAAGGCTATATTTTTCCAGTCCATATAAGGCTATATTGGTCCTTTCCATATAAGGCTATATTGGTCCTGTCCATATAAGGCTATATTTTTCCAGTCCATATAAGGCTATATTGGTCCTGTCCATATAAGGCTATATTTTTCCAGTCCATATAAGGCTATATTGGTCCTGTCCATATAAGGCTATATTTTTCCGGTCCATATAAGGCTATATTGGTCCTGTCCATATAAGGCTATATTTTTCCAGTCCATATAAGGCTATATTGGTCCTGTCCATATAAGGCTATATTTTTCCAGTCCATATAAGGCTATATTTTTCCAGTCCATATAAGGCTATATTGGTCCTGTCCATATAAGGCTATATTTTTCCAGTCCATATAAGGCTATATTGGTCCTGTCCATATAAGGCTATATTTTTCCAGTCCATATAAGGCTATATTGGTCCTGTCCATATAAGGCTATATTTTTCCAGTCCATATAAGGCTATATTGCTCCTGTCCATATAAGGCTATATTTTTCCAGTCCATATAAGGCTATATTGGTCCTGTCCATATAAGGCTATATTTTTCCAGTCCATATAAGTCTATATTGGTCCTGTCCATATAAGGCTATATTTTTCAAGTCCATATAAGGCTATATTGGTCCTGTCCATATAAGGCTATATTGGTCCTGTCCATATAAGGCTATATTGGTCCTGTCCATATAAGGCTATATTTTTCCAGTCCATATAAGGCTATATTGCTCCTATCCATATAAGGCTATATTTTTCCAGTCCATATAAGGCTATATTGGTCCTGTCCATATAAGGCTATATTTTTCCAGTCCATATAAGGCTATATTTTTCCAGTCCATATAAGGCTATATTGGTCCTGTCCATATAAGGCTACATTTTTCCAGTCCATATAAGGCTATATTGGTCCTGTCCATATAAGGCTATATTTTTCCAGTCCATATAAGGCTATATTTTTCCAGTCCATATAAGGCTATATTGGTCCTGTCCATATAAGGCTATATTGGTCCTGTCCATATAAGGCTATATTTTTCCAGTCCATATACGGCTATATTGTTCCTGTCCATATAAGGCTATATTTTTCCAGTCCATATAAGGCTATATTTTTCGAGTCCATATAAGGCTATATTGGTCCTGTCCATATAAGGCTATATTTTTCCAGTCCATATAAGGCTATATTGGTCCTATCCATATAAGGTTATATTTTTCCAGTCCATATAAGGCTATATTGGTCCTGTCCATATAAGGCTATATTTTTCCAGTCCATATAAGGCTATATTGGTCCTTTTCATATAAGGCTATATTGGTCCTGTCCATATAAGTCTATATTTTTCCAGTCCATATAAGGCTATATTGGTCCTGTCCATATAAGGCTATATTTTTCCAGTCCATATAAGGCTATATTGGTCCTGTCCATATAAGGCTATATTTTTCCAGTCCAAATAAGGCTATATTGGTCCTGTCCATATAAGGCTATATTTTTGCAGTCCATATAAGGCTATATTGGTCCTATCCATATAAGGCTATATTTTTCCAGTCCATATAAGGCTATATTGGTCCTGTCCATATAAGGCTATATTTTTCCAGTCCATATAAGGCTATATTGGTCCTGTCCATATAAGGCTATATTTTTCCAGTCCATATAAGGCTATATTTTTCCAGTCCATATAAGGCCATATTGGTCCTGTCCATATAAGGCTATATTTTTCCAGTCCATATAAGGCTATATTGGTCCTATCCATATAAGGCTATATTTTTCCAGTCCATATAAGGCTATATTGGTCCTGTCCATATAAGGCTATATTTTTGCAGTCCATATAAGGCTATATTGGTCCTGTCCATATAAGGCTATATTTTTCCAGTCCATATAAGGCTATATTTTCGCTGTCCATATAAGGCTATATTTTTCCAGTCCATATAAGGCTATATTGGTCCTTTCCATATAAGGCTATATTGGTCCTGTCCATATAAGGCTATATTTTTCCAGTCCATATAAGGCTATATTGGTCCTGTCCATATAAGGCTATATTTTTCCAGTCCATATAAGGCTATATTGGTCCTGTCCATATAAGGCTATATTTTTAAAGTCCATATAAGGCTATATTGGTCCTATCCATATAAGGCTATATTTTTCCAGTCCATATAAGGCTATATTGGTCCTGTCCATATAAGGCTATAAATTTTCCAGTCCATATAAGGCTATATTGGTCCTGTCCATATAAGGCTATATTTTTCCAGTCCATATAAGGCTATATTGGTCCTTTCCATATAAGGCTATATTGGTCCTGTCCATATAAGGCTATATTTTTCCAGTCCATATAAGGCTATATTGGTCCTGTCCATATAAGGCTATATTTTTCCAGTCCATATAAGGCTATATTGGTCCTATCCATATAAGGCTATATTTTTCCAGTCCATATAAGGCTATATTGGTCCTGTCCATATAAGGCTATATTTTTCCAGTCCATATAAGGCTATATTGGTCCTGTCCATATAAGGCTATATTTTTCCAGTCCATATAAGGCTATATTTTTCGAGTCCATATAAGGCTATATTGGTCCTGTCCATATAAGTCTATATTTTTCCAGTCCATATAAGGCTATATTGGTCCTATCCATATAAGGTTATATTTTTCCAGTCCATATAAGGCTATATTGGTCCTGTCCATATAAGGCTATATTTTTCCAGTCCATATAAGGCTATATTGGTCCTGTCCATATAAGGCTATATTGGTCCTGTCTATATAAGGCTATATTTTTCCAGTCCATATAAGGCTATATTGGTCCTGTCCATATAAGGCTATATTTTTCCAGTCCATATAAGGCTATATTGGTCCTGTCCATATAAGGCTATATTTTTCCAGTCCAAATAAGGCTATATTGGTCCTGTCCATATAAGGCTATATTTTTCCAGACCATATAAGGCTATATTGGTCCTATCCATATAAGGCTATATTTTTCCAGTCCATATAAGTCTATATTGGTCCTTTCCATATAAGGCTATATTTTTCCAGTCCATATAAGGCTATATTGGTCCTGTCCATATAAGGCTATATTTTTCCAGTCCATATAAGGCTATATTGGTCCTGTCCATATAAGGCTATATTTTTCCAGTCCATATAAGGCTATATTGGTCCTATCCATATAAGCCTATATTTTTCCAGTCCATATAAGGCTATATTGGTCCTGTCCATATAAGGCTATATTTTTGCAGTCCATATAAGGCTATATTGGTCCTGTCCATATAAGGCTATATTTTTCCAGTCCATATAAGGCTATATTGGTCCTGTCCATATAAGGCTATATTTTTCCAGTCCATATAAGGCTATATTGGTCCTTTCCATAAAAGGCTATATTGGTCCTGTCCATATAAGGCTATATTTTTCCAGTCCATATAAGGCTATATTGGTCCTGTCCATATAAGGCTATATTTTTCCAGTCCATATAAGGCTATATTGGTCCTATCCATATAAGGCTATATTTTTCCAGTCCATATAAGGCTATATTGGTCCTGTCCATATAAGGCTATATTTTTCCAGTCCATATAAGGCTATATTTTTCCTGTCCATATAAGGCTATATTTTTCCAGTCCATATAAGGCTATATTGGTCCTTTCCATATAAGGCTATATTTTTCCAGTCCATATAAGGCTATATTGGTCCTTTCCATAAAAGGCTATATTGGTCATGTTCATATAAGGCTATATTTTTGCAGTCCATATAAGGCTATATTGGTCCTGTCCATATAAGGCTATATTTTTCCAGTCCATATAAGGCTATATTGCTCCTATCCATATAAGGCTATATTTTTCCGGTCCATATAAGGCTATATTGGTCCTGTCCATATAAGGCTATATTTTTCCAGTCCATATAAGGCTATATTGGTCCTGTCCATATAAGGCTATATTTTTCCAGTCCATATAAGGCTATATTTTTCCAGTCCATATAAGGCCATATTGGTCCTGTCCATATAAGGCTATATTTTTCCAGTCCATATAAGGCTATATTGGTCCTATCCATATAAGGCTATATTTTTCCAGTCCATATAAGGCTATATTGGTCCTGTCCATATAAGGCTATATTTTTGCAGTCCATATAAGGCTATATTGGTCCTGTCCATATAAGGCTATATTTTTCCAGTCCATATAAGGCTATATTTTCGCTGTCCATATAAGGCTATATTTTTCCAGTCCATATAAGGCTATATTGGTCCTTTCCATATAAGGCTATATTGGTCCTGTCCATATAAGGCTATATTTTTCCAGTCCATATAAGGCTATATTGGTCCTGTCCATATAAGGCTATATTTTTCCAGTCCATATAAGGCTATATTGGTCCTGTCCATATAAGGCTATATTTTTAAAGTCCATATAAGGCTATATTGGTCCTATCCATATAAGGCTATATTTTTCCAGTCCATATAAGGCTATATTGGTCCTGTCCATATAAGGCTATAAATTTTCCAGTCCATATAAGGCTATATTGGTCCTGTCCATATAAGGCTATATTTTTCCAGTCCATATAAGGCTATATTGGTCCTTTCCATATAAGGCTATATTGGTCCTGTCCATATAAGGCTATATTTTTCCAGTCCATATAAGGCTATATTGGTCCTGTCCATATAAGGCTATATTTTTCCAGTCCATATAAGGCTATATTGGTCCTATCCATATAAGGCTATATTTTTCCAGTCCATATAAGGCTATATTGGTCCTGTCCATATAAGGCTATATTTTTCCAGTCCATATAAGGCTATATTGGTCCTGTCCATATAAGGCTATATTTTTCCAGTCCATATAAGGCTATATTTTTCGAGTCCATATAAGGCTATATTGGTCCTGTCCATATAAGTCTATATTTTTCCAGTCCATATAAGGCTATATTGGTCCTGTCCATATAAGGTTATATTTTTCCAGTCCATATAAGGCTATATTGGTCCTCTCCATATAAGGCTATATTTTTCCAGTCCATATAAGGCTATATTGGTCCTGTCCATATAAGGCTATATTGGTCCTGTCTATATAAGGCTATATTTTTCCAGTCCATATAAGGCTATATTGGTCCTGTCCATATAAGGCTATATTTTTCCAGTCCATATAAGGCTATATTGGTCCTGTCCATATAAGGCTATATTTTTCCAGTCCAAATAAGGCTATATTGGTCCTGTCCATATAAGGCTATATTTTTCCAGACCATATAAGGCTATATTGGTCCTATCCATATAAGGCTATATTTTTCCAGTCCATATAAGTCTATATTGGTCCTTTCCATATAAGGCTATATTTTTCCAGTCCATATAAGGCTATATTGGTCCTGTCCATATAAGGCTATATTTTTCCAGTCCATATAAGGCTATATTGGTCCTGTCCATATAAGGCTATATTTTTCCAGTCCATATAAGGCTATATTGGTCCTATCCATATAAGCCTATATTTTTCCAGTCCATATAAGGCTATATTGGTCCTGTCCATATAAGGCTATATTTTTGCAGTCCATATAAGGCTATATTGGTCCTGTCCATATAAGGCTATATTTTTCCAGTCCATATAAGGCTATATTGGTCCTGTCCATATAAGGCTATATTTTTCCAGTCCATATAAGGCTATATTGGTCCTTTCCATAAAAGGCTATATTGGTCCTGTCCATATAAGGCTATATTTTTCCAGTCCATATAAGGCTATATTGGTCCTGTCCATATAAGGCTATATTTTTCCAGTCCATATAAGGCTATATTTTTCCTGTCCATATAAGGCTATATTTTTCCAGTCCATATAAGGCTATATTGGTCCTTTCCATATAAGGCTATATTTTTCCAGTCCATATAAGGCTATATTGGTCCTTTCCATAAAAGGCTATATTGGTCATGTTCATATAAGGCTATATTTTTGCAGTCCATATAAGGCTATATTGGTCCTGTCCATATAAGGCTATATTTTTCCAGTCCATATAAGGCTATATTGCTCCTATCCATATAAGGCTATATTTTTCCGGTCCATATAAGGCTATATTGGTCCTGTCCATATAAGGCTATATTTTTCCAGTCCATATAAGGCTATATTGGTCCTGTCCATATAAGGCTATATTTTTCCAGTCCATATAAGGCTATATTTTTCCAGTCCATATAAGGCTATATTGGTCCTGTCCATATAAGGCTATATTTTTCCAGTCCATATAAGGCTATATTGGTCCTGTCCATATAAGGCTATATTTTTCCAGTCCATATAAGGCTATATTGGTCCTGTCCATATAAGGCTATATTTTTCCAGTCCATATAAGGCTATATTGCTCCTGTCCATATAAGGCTATATTTTTCCAGTCCATATAAGGCTATATTGGTCCTGTCCATATAAGGCTATATTTTTCCAGTCCATATAAGTCTATATTGGTCCTGTCCATATAAGGCTATATTTTTCAAGTCCATATAAGGCTATATTGGTCCTGTCCATATAAGGCTATATTGGTCCTGTCCATATAAGGCTATATTGGTCCTGTCCATATAAGGCTATATTTTTCCAGTCCATATAAGGCTATATTGGTCCTATCCATATAAGGCTATATTTTTCCAGTCCATATAAGGCTATATTGGTCCTGTCCATATAAGGCTATATTTTTCCAGTCCATATAAGGCTATATTGGTCATTTCCATATAAGGCTATATTGGTCCTGTCCATATAAGGCTACATTTTTCCAGTCCATATAAGGCTATATTGGTCCTGTCCATATAAGGCTATATTTTTCCAGTCCATATAAGGCTATATTTTTCCAGTCCATATAAGGCTATATTGGTCCTGTCCATATAAGGCTATATTGGTCCTGTCCATATAAGGCTATATTTTTCCAGTCCATATACGGCTATATTGTTCCTGTCCATATAAGGCTATATTTTTCCAGTCCATATAAGGCTATATTTTTCGAGTCCATATAAGGCTATATTGGTCCTGTCCATATAAGGCTATATTTTTCCAGTCCATATAAGGCTATATTGGTCCTATCCATATAAGGTTATATTTTTCCAGTCCATATAAGGCTATATTGGTCCTGTCCATATAAGGCTATATTTTTCCAGTCCAAATAAGGCTATATTGGTCCTGTCCATATAAGGCTATATTTTTGCAGTCCATATAAGGCTATATTGGTCCTATCCATATAAGGCTATATTTTTCCAGTCCATATAAGGCTATATTGGTCCTGTCCATATAAGGCTATATTTTTCCAGTCCATATAAGTCTATATTGGTCCTGTCCATATAAGGCTATATTTTTCCAGTCCATATAAGGCTATATTTTTCCAGTCCATATAAGGCCATATTGGTCCTGTCCATATAAGGCTATATTTTTCCAGTCCATATAAGGCTATATTGGTCCTATCCATATAAGGCTATATTTTTCCAGTCCATATAAGGCTATATTGGTCCTGTCCATATAAGGCTATATTTTTGCAGTCCATATAAGGCTATATTGGTCCTGTCCATATAAGGCTATATTTTTCCAGTCCATATAAGGCTATATTTTCGCTGTCCATATAAGGCTATATTTTTCCAGTCCATATAAGGCTATATTGGTCCTTTCCATATAAGGCTATATTGGTCCTGTCCATATAAGGCTATATTTTTCCAGTCCATATAAGGCTATATTGGTCCTGTCCATATAAGGCTATATTTTTCCAGTCCATATAAGGCTATATTGGTCCTATCCATATAAGGCTATATTTTTCCAGTCCATATAAGGCTATATTGGTCCTGTCCATATAAGTCTATATTTTTCCAGTCCATATAAGGCTATATTTTTCCTGTCCATATAAGGCTATATTTTTCCAGTCCATATAAGGCTATATTGGTCCTTTCCATATAAGGCTATATTTTTCCAGTCCATATAAGGCTATATTGGTCCTTTCCATAAAAGGCTATATTGGTCCTGTCCATATAAGGCTATATTTTTCCAGTCCATATAAGGCTATATTGGTCCTGTCCATATAAGGCTATATTTTTCCAGTCCATATAAGGCTATATTGGTCCTATCCATATAAGGCTATATTTTTCCAGTCCATATAAGGCTATATTGGTCCTGTCCATATAAGGCTATATTTTTCCAGTCCATATAAGGCTATATTGGTCCTGTCCATATAAGGCTATATTTTTCCAGTCCATATAAGGCTATATTTTTCCAGTCCATATAAGGCTATATTGGTCCTGTCCATATAAGGCTATATTTTTCCAGTCCATATAAGGCTATATTGGTCCTGTCCATATAAGGCTATATTTTTCCAGTCCATATAAGGCTATATTGCTCCTGTCCATATAAGGCTATATTTTTCCAGTCCATATAAGGCTATATTGGTCCTTTCCATATAAGGCTATATTTTTTCCAGTCCATATAAGGCTATATTGGTCCTGTCCATATAAGGCTATATTTTTCCAGTCCATATAAGGCTATATTGGTCCTGTCCATATAAGGCTATATTTTTCCAGTCCATATAAGGCTATATTGGTCCTATCCATATAAGTCTATATTTTTCCAGTCCATATAAGGCTATATTGGTCCTATCCATATAAGGCTATATTTTTCCAGTCCATATAAGGCTATATTGGTCCTGTCCATATAAGGCTATATTTTTCCAGTCCATATAAGGCTATATTTTTCCAGTCCATATAAGGCTATATTGGTGCTGTCCATATAAGGCTATATTTTTCCAGTCCATATAAGGCTATATTGGTCCTGTCCATATAAGGCTATATTTTTCCAGTCCATATAAGGCTATATTGGTCCTGTCCATATAAGGCTATATTTTTCCAGTCCATATAAGGCTATATTGGTCCTTTCCATATAAGGCTATATTGGTCCTGTCCATATAAGGCTATATTTTTCCAGTCCATATAAGGCTATATTTTTCCAGTCCATATAAGGCTATATTGGTCCTGTCCATATAAGGCTATATTTTTCCAGTCCATATAAGGCTATATTGGTCCTATCCATATAAGGCTATATTGGTCCTGTCCATATAAGGCTATATTTTTCCAGTCCATATAAGGCTATATTGGTCCTTTCCATATAAGGCTATATTGGTCCTGTCCATATAAGGCTATATTTTTCCAGTCCATATAAGGCTATATTGGTCCTGTCCATATAAGGCTATATTTTTCCAGTCCATATAAGGCTATATTGGTCCTGTCCATATAAGGCTATATTTTTCCGGTCCATATAAGGCTATATTGGTCCTGTCCATATAAGGCTATATTTTTCCAGTCCATATAAGGCTATATTGGTCCTGTCCATATAAGGCTATATTTTTCCAGTCCATATAAGGCTATATTTTTCCAGTCCATATAAGGCTATATTGGTCCTGTCCATATAAGGCTATATTTTTCCAGTCCATATAAGGCTATATTGGTCCTGTCCATATAAGGCTATATTTTTCCAGTCCATATAAGGCTATATTGGTCCTGTCCATATAAGGCTATATTTTTCCAGTCCATATAAGGCTATATTGCTCCTGTCCATATAAGGCTATATTTTTCCAGTCCATATAAGGCTATATTGGTCCTGTCCATATAAGGCTATATTTTTCCAGTCCATATAAGTCTATATTGGTCCTGTCCATATAAGGCTATATTTTTCAAGTCCATATAAGGCTATATTGGTCCTGTCCATATAAGGCTATATTGGTCCTGTCCATATAAGGCTATATTTTTCCAGTCCATATAAGGCTATATTGCTCCTATCCATATAAGGCTATATTTTTCCAGTCCATATAAGGCTATATTGGTCCTGTCCATATAAGGCTATATTTTTCCAGTCCATATAAGGCTATATTTTTCCAGTCCATATAAGGCTATATTGGTCCTGTCCATATAAGGCTACATTTTTCCAGTCCATATAAGGCTATATTGGTCCTGTCCATATAAGGCTATATTTTTCCAGTCCATATAAGGCTATATTTTTCCAGTCCATATAAGGCTATATTGGTCCTGTCCATATAAGGCTATATTGGTCCTGTCCATATAAGGCTATATTTTTCCAGTCCATATACGGCTATATTGTTCCTGTCCATATAAGGCTATATTTTTCCAGTCCATATAAGGCTATATTTTTCGAGTCCATATAAGGCTATATTGGTCCTGTCCATATAAGGCTATATTTTTCCAGTCCATATAAGGCTATATTGGTCCTATCCATATAAGGTTATATTTTTCCTGTCCATATAAGGCTATATTTTTCCAGTCCATATAAGGCTATATTGGTCCTTTTCATATAAGGCTATATTGGTCCTGTCCATATAAGTCTATATTTTTCCAGTCCATATAAGGCTATATTGGTCCTGTCCATATAAGGCTATATTTTTCCAGTCCATATAAGGCTATATTGGTCCTGTCCATATAAGGCTATATTTTTCCAGTCCAAATAAGGCTATATTGGTCCTGTCCATATAAGGCTATATTTTTGCAGTCCATATAAGGCTATATTGGTCCTATCCATATAAGGCTATATTTTTCCAGTCCATATAAGGCTATATTGGTCCTGTCCATATAAGGCTATATTTTTCCAGTCCATATAAGGCTATATTGGTCCTGTCCATATAAGGCTATATTTTTCCAGTCCATATAAGGCTATATTTTTCCAGTCCATATAAGGCCATATTGGTCCTGTCCATATAAGGCTATATTTTTCCAGTCCATATAAGGCTATATTGGTCCTATCCATATAAGGCTATATTTTTCCAGTCCATATAAGGCTATATTGGTCCTGTCCATATAAGGCTATATTTTTGCAGTCCATATAAGGCTATATTGGTCCTGTCCATATAAGGCTATATTTTTCCAGTCCATATAAGGCTATATTTTCGCTGTCCATATAAGGCTATATTTTTCCAGTCCATATAAGGCTATATTGGTCCTTTCCATATAAGGCTATATTGGTCCTGTCCATATAAGGCTATATTTTTCCAGTCCATATAAGGCTATATTGGTCCTGTCCATATAAGGCTATATTTTTCCAGTCCATATAAGGCTATATTGGTCCTATCCATATAAGGCTATATTTTTCCAGTCCATATAAGGCTATATTGGTCCTGTCCATATAAGGCTATATTTTTCCAGTCCATATAAGGCTATATTTTTCCTGTCCATATAAGGCTATATTTTTCCAGTCCATATAAGGCTATATTGGTCCTTTCCATATAAGGCTATATTTTTCCAGTCCATATAAGGCTATATTGGTCCTTTCCATAAAAGGCTATATTGGTCCTGTCCATATAAGGCTATATTTTTCCAGTCCATATAAGGCTATATTGGTCCTGTCCATATAAGGCTATATTTTTCCAGTCCATATAAGGCTATATTGGTCCTATCCATATAAGGCTATATTTTTCCAGTCCATATAAGGCTATATTTTTCCAGTCCATATAAGGCTATATTTTTCCAGTCCATATAAGGCTATATTGGTCCTGTCCATATAAGGCTATATTTTTCCAGTCCATATAAGGCTATATTTTTCCAGTCCATATAAGGCTATATTGGTCCTGTCCATATAAGGCTATATTTTTCCAGTCCATATAAGGCTATATTGGTCCTGTCCATATAAGGCTATATTTTTCCAGTCCATATAAGGCTATATTGCTCCTGTCCATATAAGGCTATATTTTTCCAGTCCATATAAGGCTATATTGGTCCTTTCCATATAAGGCTATATTTTTTCCAGTCCATATAAGGCTATATTGGTCCTGTCCATATAAGGCTATATTTTTCCAGTCCATATAAGGCTATATTGGTCCTGTCCATATAAGGCTATATTTTTCCAGTCCATATAAGGCTATATTGGTCCTATCCATATAAGTCTATATTTTTCCAGTCCATATAAGGCTATATTGGTCCTATCCATATAAGGCTATATTTTTCCAGTCCATATAAGGCTATATTGGTCCTGTCCATATAAGGCTATATTTTTCCAGTCCATATAAGGCTATATTTTTCCAGTCCATATAAGGCTATATTGGTGCTGTCCATATAAGGCTATATTTTTCCAGTCCATATAAGGCTATATTGGTCCTGTCCATATAAGGCTATATTTTTCCAGTCCATATAAGGCTATATTGGTCCTGTCCATATAAGGCTATATTTTTCCAGTCCATATAAGGCTATATTGGTCCTTTCCATATAAGGCTATATTGGTCCTGTCCATATAAGGCTATATTTTTCCAGTCCATATAAGGCTATATTTTTCCAGTCCATATAAGGCTATATTGGTCCTGTCCATATAAGGCTATATTTTTCCAGTCCATATAAGGCTATATTGGTCCTGTCCATATAAGGCTATATTTTTCCAGTCCATATAAGGCTATATTGGTCCTGTCCATATAAGGCTATATTTTTCCAGTCCATATAAGGCTATATTGGTTCTGTCCATATAAGGCTATATTTTTCCAGTCCATATAAGGCTATATTGGTCCTATCCATATAAGGCTATATTTTTCCAGTCCATATAAGGCTATATTGGTCCTGTCCATATAAGGCTATATTTTTCCAGTCCATATAAGGCTATATTGGTCCTGTCCATATAAGGCTATATTTTTCCAGTCCATATAAGGCTATATTGGTCCTGTCCATATAAGGCTATATTTTTCCAGTCCATATAAGGCTATATTGGTCCTGTCCATATAAGGCTATATTTTTCCAGTCCATATAAGTCTATATTGGTCCTGTCCATATAAGGCTATATTTTTCCAGTCCATATAAGGCTATATTGGTCCTTTCCATATAAGGCTATATTTTTTCAGTCCATATAAGGCTATATTGGTCCTGTTCATATAAGGCTATATTTTTCCAGTCCATATAAGGCTACATTTTTCCGGTCCATATAAGGCTATATTGGTCCTGTCCATATAAGGCTATATTTTTCCAGTCCATATAAGGCTATATTGGTCCTGTCCATATAAGGCTATATTTTTCCAGTCCATATAAGGCTATATTGGTCCTATCCATATAAGGCTATATTTTTCCAGTCCATATAAGGCTATATTGGTCCTGTCCATATAAGGCTATATTTTTCCAGTCCATATAAGGCTATATTGGTCCTGTCCATATAAGGCTATATTTTTCCAGTCCATATAAGGCTATATTTTTCCAGTCCATATAAGGCTATATTGGTCCTGTCCATATAAGTCTATATTTTTCCAGTCCATATAAGGCTATATTGGTCCTATCCATATAAGGCTATATTTTTCCAGTCCATATAAGGCTATATTGGTCCTGTCCATATAAGGCTATATTTTTCCAGTCCATATAAGGCTATATTGGTCCTGTCCATATAAGGCTATATTTTTCCAGTCCATATAAGGCTATATTGGTCCTGTCCATATAAGGCTATATTTTTCCAGTCCATATAAGGCTATATTGGTCCTATCCATATAAGGCTATATTTTTCCAGTCCATATAAGGCTATATTGGTCCTTTCCATATAAGGCTATATTTTTCCAGTCCATATAAGGCTATATTTTTCCAGTCCATATAAGGCTATATTGGTCCTTTCCATATAAGGCTATATTGGTCCTGTCCATATAAGGCTATATTTTTCCAGTCCATATAAGGCTATATTGGTCCTGTCCATATAAGGCTATATTTTTCCAGTCCATATAAGGCTATATTTTTCCAGTCCATATAAGGCTATATTGGTCCTGTCCATATAAGGCTATATTTTTCCAGTCCATATAAGGCTATATTGGTCCTATCCATATAAGGCTATATTTTTCCAGTCCATATAAGGCTATATTGGTCCTGTCCATATAAGGCTATATTTTTCCAGTCCATATAAGGCTATATTGGTCCTGTCCATATAAGGCTATATTTTTCCAGTCCATATAAGGCTATATTTTTCCAGTCCATATAAGGCTATATTGTCCTGTCCATATAAGGCTATATTTTTCCAGTCCATATAAGGCTATATTGGTCCTATCCATATAAGGCTATATTTTTCCAGTTCATATAAGGCTATATTGGTCCTTTCCATATAAGGCTATATTGGTCCTGTCCATATAAGGCTATATTTTTCCAGTCCATATAAGGCTATATTGGTCCTGTCCATATAAGGCTATATTTTTCCAGTCCATATAAGGCTATATTGGTCCTGTCCATATAAGGCTATATTTTTCCAGTCCATATAAGGCTATATTGGTCCTGTCCATATAAGGCTATATTTTTCCAGTCCATATAAGGCTATATTGGTCCTGTCCATATAAGGCTATATTTTTCCAGTCCATATAAGGCTATATTTTTCCAGTCCATATAAGGCTATATTGGTCCTTTCCATATAAGGCTATATTTTTCCAGTCCATATAAGGCTATATTGGTCCTTTCCATATAAGGCTATATTGGTCCTGTCCATATAAGGCTATATTTTTCCAGTCCATATAAGGCTATATTGGTCCTGTCCATATAAGGCTAAATTTTTCCAGTCCATATAAGGCTATATTGGTCCTGTCCATATAAGGCTATATTTTTCCAGTCCATATAAGGCTATATTTTTCCAGTCCATATAAGGCTATATTGGCCCTTTCCATATAAGGCTATATTGGTCCTGTCCATATAAGGCTATATTTTTCCAGTCCATATAAGGCTATATTGGTCCTGTCCATATAAGGCTATATTTTTCCAGTCCATATAAGGCTATATTGGTCCTGTCCATATAAGGCTATATTTTTCCAGTCCATATAAGGCTATATTGGTCCTGTCCATATAAGGCTATATTTTTCCAGTCCATATAAGGCTATATTGGTCCTTTCATATAAGGCTATATTGGTCCTGTCCATATAAGTCTATATTTTTCCAGTCCATATAAGGCTATATTGGTCCTGTCCATATAAGGCTATATTTTTCCAGTCCATATAAGGCTATATTGGTCCTGTCCATATAAGGCTATATTTTTCCAGTCCAAATAAGGCTATATTGGTCCTGTCCATATAAGGCTATATTTTTGCAGTCCATATAAGGCTATATTGGTCCTATCCATATAAGGCTATATTTTTCCAGTCCATATAAGGCTATATTGGTCCTGTCCATATAAGGCTATATTTTTCCAGTCCATATAAGGCTATATTGGTCCTGTCCATATAAGGCTATATTTTTCCAGTCCATATAAGGCTATATTTTTCCAGTCCATATAAGGCCATATTGGTCCTGTCCATATAAGGCTATATTTTTCCAGTCCATATAAGGCTATATTGGTCCTATCCATATAAGGCTATATTTTTCCAGTCCATATAAGGCTATATTGGTCCTGTCCATATAAGGCTATATTTTTGCAGTCCATATAAGGCTATATTGGTCCTGTCCATATAAGGCTAT